>NC_090756.1:83295116-83297616 GCF_036898095.1 Palaemon carinicauda
GAATTAAAATCCTTACAATAATATGTTAATTTATACTTTTCTTTATTTTGGAAATTAAGGAAAATATATGGTAAGGTATTTTAGTTGGATTAAAAAAAAAAACAATTATAAATATTCAAATGGAGCATATTAGTTTCTCTTTTTCGTTAATCTATGAAAGAGAAAATGAAAATATTATAAAGCATTTCAGTAGAAAATATTCTGATGAAATATCTGATTGAAGATAATTAAAAAAAAACAATAATTTTTCCTTTTTTTTTTGTTTTATTAAAAAAAGGAAATAAAAGTATAATAAATTATTTCAGTGGAAATTATACAGATTAAATAAGTCAATAAAAGATATATTATTTTCCTTTTCTATGTTCTGCAGAAAAATGGAATAAAAATAAAATAAAGTATTTCACAAAAATATGACAAAAAAATAATGATTTTAACATTAGGTAAAATGAGATAAAAATCTAATTAAAAGTAACGATTTGAAAATTACGCAAAATGGAAAAAAAATCTATTTAAAAGTAATGATTAGAAATCTATGCAAAATGAATATACAATCGACAACATCTGCTTCAACTAATCCAACGGCTTCACAATTTGTTATATATAAAAATTATCAAAAAGATATAAAGAATCAATTATATTTGGCTGTGCGAAAATTAAGCAAAATTGCTTTGGTTTTTTTGGGATTGTGCAAATATAAGTCGTTTAATGTCATGATCGACAACAGTAAAAGTAATCGATGGTATTTAGGACTGAAGGTTTTATTTCCCTAAAGGTTTTTGGATTACATTTTGCAGCAGGATTTGAGATTTAGGATTTAGGAAGATTTCAGCAGCAATATAGGGATTAAAAGAGAGAGAGAGAGAGAGAGAGAGAGAGAGAGAGAGAGAGAGAGAGAGAATTTTTTTTTCTTATGGACAAGAAACGCAAAATTTGCCTTCAATCATAAATCTGGACAAGAAACGCAGAATAGAACAGTATGGAGCTGTTAATCTTGAAATCTAGTCCATCTTCGTTGTTAATTTTAGTAATTAATTATGTTGCTAGTGTTTGCAACATGTCAAAAATGATGTGCAGATATTTAGACAGACATACACACATATACAAACGCACATATACACAGTTTCAACCCTTCCCACCTCTCCCCCTTACATAACAACAACCCTCTGGTTCGGCATTTTGCGGTGAGAGTGAGGTTTCCGATAGTACCTCTCGGGCTTTCCCACTTCCCCCAGGGTATGACTACGCCCTCTCCCCTCTAGTTGAGGGACGGGGAAATACCAAATAGTTCTATATCCTGCAATGCCAATTAGCGTGACAGGGGAGAAATACATCTTTATATACAGCGAGAGACATGGCTCTATTATATACAGAAGATACGTGTAAATTGAAAACTCTCTCTCTCTCTCTCTCTCTCTCTCTCTCTCTCTCTCTCCCTCTCTCTCTCTCTCTCCTTTAATCAATAATGAAAAAGAAAACCCTTATATATATATATATATATATATATACACGGTATATATATATACATACATATATATATATATATATATATATGCAAGAAAAGGATCCTTTTATATCCCATCGACTTTTAACCCAAAATGGATATAATAATAATAATCGTCATTAACGAACTTTGAATGCTGAGGCATCAGGCCAATTTAACGCTGACTTTCTCCACTGGGGAAAACATCAGATAGTTAATGAGTAGAAGAGAGAATGGAGAGGAGAGGGAAAGGAAAAGGAGAGGAAAAGTAAGAGGGGAGGAAAAGTAAACGGGAAATGAGGAGTAAGAGGGAGAAAGAAGATCAGAGAATAAAATTATATGATAGTCACAATTGTAAAGGGAGACGCAATCAATACGAAGAATTTTGGTTGACCTACTTCTTGTTAATTGTATTTATATTGCTAATTGTATGTGTGTGTGTGTGTGTGTGTATGCTTATAACAACTAATGCAGAATTTCTCTCAATAGACTCTAAAGCATCAAAAACAATTTTTGGAATCAAATATCAGCAGCGTATAATATATAGAGCAATTCTCGAGGTGGCAAAAGTGTCCAAGGAAGATGAGTGAGTCCACGATTACTTGAATGAAAGCCGCTGATAAGACGGGGTTCACACAGAGATGTGGCCAATGACAATGAAATGGGAGGTTTGGATCTGAGAATTGGGTTGAGGTCAGAGGGATTGTAGAGGAAAGAGACATATGATTTGAATTCTTTGAGGTTCTATGCATCCCGTTGATTGCCACAGAATTTATATACAGTATATATATATATATATATATACATATATAATATGTATATATATATATATACATATATATATATATATATATATATATATATAATTATATATATATACTGTATATATATTTTATATATACATATATACATTTATATATATATATATACATATATATATATATATATATATTTATATATATATGTATATATATATGTATATATATATATTATATATATATATATATATATATATATAAA
>NC_090756.1:83303355-83325855 GCF_036898095.1 Palaemon carinicauda
GTCCGGGCAGCACTCAAAGCAGAAGACCCTTGTGGCAAGGGACTGAGTCAATTCCACATCCTAACCTATCCTAGGTCTAGATGTAGAATGACGTACAGTACTGTAATGGCTAGGCCATTACGGAGATAGAGGGGGAAGGGACAAAAGAGGGTCCTACCAACCTTGCTTTAGTGAAGGATCACCCGCAGCCAAGAAAACTCATCTTAGCCTAAGGGAGATCCAAGGAAGGAGGCCAGCAATACTTGCCAGCTCCCAAAGAACCAAAGCAAGGAAGGTGTTGCTACTCCCAGGGAAAGGATCTTATCCTCCCCCGAGAATAGCAACAAGGACTAGTCTGCTAGATCACAAAAGAAGGAATCATCTCGTACAGAAACCTTCGGTAGTGACCTAAGGAGGCTAAGCCTCCTATGTCTGTGTTAGGCCAGCGAGGGAGACTCTACCCCAAGCCAGACAAACACAGACTCAGACTAAAAACTCTGATGTTCTGTCCCTCTCTGAAACCAGACTTACTGGAACAGGAAGGTACAGTAACACCCCAGTATAGTTGTATCGAAAGTTAATTCAGATAAACCACTAGGGTTAAGCCCAAGGCTTAAACAGAGGGAAAGGGATTGCATACCTTCTCCAAAGAAAAGAAAGCAACCGGGGAGTATGAGAAAGTATACTAAGGCTCCATAAGCAACTTAGCCTAGGCACCAAGAGAATCGATTACCTAAATCACCGAAACTCACTCGTATACTATCTTGGAAATATTCAACATAATCTTAAATGTATAAAAAACAGCCTAAAGCTTCAATAAAATTTTAATACAGTCAGAAAAACCAAAATCATGCAGGAAGTACTAGGACAAAACGTCTAGGCTACATGGCCTAGCATAGGCCAGAGTTGGCAAATACTTCGCCAAAATAATACTAAAGCACGAAAGGAATTCCTATGTAACGCTAAACAGCTAAAATTTATTAAAGCAAAACAATCGGGAATGTCGCTCTGGCTAACTAAAACTCATACCTAGCGAGCGACAGCGTCTATGACGCCTCCGGTAGGCAACGGCTCTTGTAACAAAGATTAATACTATTAATCACATAAAAATTTACCAAGAGCCCACATTTATACATAAAAAAAAGGTACTCAACTTATCAGTGGCCGACGAAGTTGGAGAAGCCATGAAAAACTGAATAAATCCAAGATTTGAGAGAAACACAGGAAAAAACACCGAGTTGTTAAGCGACGCAAAAAGGAATACAGATGGCGCCAGGATTGGCGCCAGGCAAGCTTACGAAACTGGAGTAGAGGGAGCCTTGGGAGCAGCTCCCCCTTTTTCTTTCCCGTTGTCGTTTCTTGCCAATTGACCCCTCGATACGTAATCTCTGTTTGGGGTGCAGATTGCCATGTGGCGTGTCAAGAATACGTCCTCTGATATGTCGCGATATCCCTTTCATTAGGGATAAGGTAAATTCTCTGGGAATATCGCCGTAGTTGTAATATACCCTAGGAAGCTACCCTATAGGAACTTCCATCAGGACGACATGGCTTGAGCCCAAAAAAAAAAAAATATATATATATATATATATATATATATATATAATTTCCCTCATGCTTCTTTCGTGTCTATTTTGGGCTTTTAATTCAATACTTCTCAATTCATTATCTCCTACTTTCCGCTTCATAGTCCTCAGCCATGTAGACATCGGTCTTTAACTCTTCTATTATCTTGTGAAGCCCAGCTGAATGTTTGGTGAACTAATCTCTCTTGGGGAGTGTGAAGAGCATGCCCAAACCATCTCCATCTGCCCCTGAAAATGATCTCATCCCCATATGGCATTCGAGTAATCTTTCTTACAATTTCATTTCTAATTCTGTCCTGCCTTTTAACACACAATATGTTTTTGAGGACTTCGTTCTCAAATCTACTAAATCTATTGAAAATTGTTTCATTTTTATACCATGACTCATGTTTATAGAGTAACACAGATCTCACAAAACTGATATGTAGTCTCATTTTTGGATGTAATTTAAGGCGATTTGATTTCAAAATTTTAATTAACCTAGCCATTGTCTGATTAGCTTTTTTTCAATCTTCCACTAAACTCTAATTCTAAGCACACTGTATTGGAACCATAGTTCCTGTTTACCTGAATGATTCTACCTAATTACTCCTTTCTCCTTCCAGTGATATTTCTTCTTCCATTGCATACTCCGTTCTCATATTTCTCTTCTATTTATATTCAGGCCAACCTCGTGTGATACTTCATGCATTTTGGTAAGCAAGCATTGCAAATCTTAGGGTGTTCTGCTAACAAGGACAGCATCATCAGCATACTCCTTGAAAGCCAAGAGTCAGCTCTCTAATGAAACACTCTTGGCAATGCACTGTTGTGTCATAAATTAGCGGAAGGTGTCAAACAAGCTGTGTCAAAATGTCGCATTGATCCAACTGTTTGTTGAGAAGATATTTCGAAAAACGATATAACACGGGCTCTGAAATGCATAGTAGGTCTGTTTAATTCCTATCACCAATCCAGCCCAATCCTTCTCCACCTCCTCTGACTATTCTACGCAATACAAAAACCATGAGGTGGATAAACAGCATATGTGACAACACATTCCCTTGGAAATTCATTTAATAAGACTCCATTAACATTAACATTGCCTTTTGCACTTGCTATGCTCATGAACAGACTTAATCAAATTTTCACATTTAAGAGAAATTCCATGATAACGGAGAACTCTCCACAAAATTGGCCAGTGCACACTATTAAAGGCTTTTTCATAGTCTACAAATGCCATCAACAGGGGATTTCTATACTCTACAATTGCTGTACAATATGGGTCAAAATTGAAATTAGGTCAGTGCAACTTCTACCTTTTTCTAAGTCCTACTTGTTCTTCTCTCAGTTTACCATCAATCTTCCTCCCCAGTTTTATTAGAATAAGCATACTATATATTTCCATAACAAGTGACGTAAGTGTTATGCCTCTGTAATTATTGCAACCAGTTAGGTCTCCTTTTTTATTTTTTATTTTTTTATTTTTTGCCATTTTCCCTCATCATGCCATATTCTACAAAATAATCTTGTAAGTACTCTGGTAGTCACTTCATTTTCGGCCAGTATTATCTCAGCAATTACTACATTATATCCAGAGGTTTTCCATCTCTTTAGTGTTTTGAGGTTAGCTTCAACTTCAACCACACTGAATTCATTCATGGGGGAATTGAGGTCTTCATAATTTTTAGGTTTATCAATCAAATTATTCCCTTCATATCTCTTATTCATAACCTCACTGAGGTGTCTCATCCAACGTTGTCGTTCTTCATCTTATGTTGCTATAACAGAGCCATATCTGTTTTTGATGGGTATATGATTCTTCTTCTTTGCCCCGTTCAAGATTTTATTAATTTATTTTTTTTTTTTTGAGCAATTCTTACCCCAAATCAACTTCCTGAATTCATAGCTTTGTCAGCCCCTACTGCTTTACTGCCTAGATAATCTCTTCAGTCATTCATAGCTTTTCTTTTATAAATAATTAGGTATCTATAACTATATATATATATATATATATATATATTATTCCTCGCCTTTGCAGAGTTACGTTGTAAAGCTGTTTAGCTTTTCTTGGATATCCTCGCTGTGCAACAAGGACTTTTATTCCACATATTGTGTACTGCCCTTGGTTCAGTAAAAGCCAAGGGGACCTCTCTGCCCCAAGGTAAAAATTTTGATCTTTATATTTGTGTGCCGGGCCCACGACCTGTAATCCTGGGCGGTCTTCATTATTGGAGCATTAAGAAAAAAAAAGACTTTTAACACCATTGTCTTGGATCCTTGTTTCCTGCCACCCGGAATAAGCCTCCAGCCGGGGAGTTTATTGTCCTCTTGGAGGAGACCCCTAGAAGTGTTTGAGGGATTTGTTAGGGATATTTAGTTTGTATTTGTTAGGATGTTCTTACTTTTCGTTGGCCTTCTCCTTTCTGGACCCTCTCTCTTTTTAGTATGTATGTGTTGATGACCTTTCTTTAATTGTGTAATTGTTTTCTTTTGCAGGGAGTTTAAGAGTGAGTGTGTATCATTTATTATTGTATTATTGTGGTTCAGGTGTTATTTCTATCTAAATATTATGTATTAAAATTAAGGAGATTTTTGTAGTATTTTCTTTGTCTCTTTGAGTTGACTTTGCACTCGTATTGATGTTTGGATACTATTCCACCTTTAGTGGACTTAGTACGTTATGATGGTGAATACTATTTGATAAGTATAGTGTTTTGTGTGGTGGTCAAAGCCAGCCATCACAAGTGGCAATACTTCAAAATAAATATTGAAAAGATCACCCAAATATCGTTCCACAGACCAAAATACCAGATACCCCTGAGTACATCTATCCTGTCACGGTCGCCAATTATTACGACCCTTGTTGGGCTGTGGTGCAGGTTTGTCTGCACTAAAGGATGTAATCTCAGTGTTGTTACATAGTATCTAGAAAAAGATGGTCAATGGAGACGAAAACACTCAAGAAAAGTCAACAATATCTATTAACAAACAAAAAAATATTTAAAGTCAACCTTGTGACTGCCAAGGACAAACTCTAGTCCTTAAATAATCCCTTGGGATTCCTAACTACTAAAAAGAAAATTAAGCCCTAAACAAAGATAATAGAGAGAAACACATGAAAGTAAATACGTTAAAATATACAATATTAATGGACAGATCAAAATGAATAAAATAACCAATACCTATAACTAAAGAGGTTGTGAAGGAAGGCGATGAGTAATATGGAGAAAACACTTAATCTCCTACCTATGTTTATAATCTAAACTTATTATATAAACAATAATATAAAAGCCACGAGGCTGTTAACATCACAAGAATTTATAATTATAACGAAACAAAACAAAAAGTGGCAACAAAATCTGACTGTCTCAACAGTTCATTATAGGATATATCTACATAAAAAAATATATTGAATAACAAAAAAAGAAAAATATCTCCTCACACTCAAAAAGGGAGTCCATGATCCCAGAATAGCAAATGACTAGCCTTACAGTAGGACGTGATTTCAATGATTCCCGAACTCAGCTAACAGGGGAACACAGAAGCTCCAGAAAGGAGGAGTCGAGAGGTCCTGCACGGCCAAACAAAATAAGAACGCTTAAATGGGATCTTTCTCCCTACTAGACTCCTGACGGGCATCAAGGCCCCCACAGCTGCAGTAAATTCAAAGACGTCCTGAGAAGTGAATGCTCCTAACACCTCAGAAAAATCTTCCACTGAGGTGGCAGCAAGATAAGGCCGCAGGTGGCACCAATCACCTGCAATACAAGCAGGACGCAACACCGCAGGTGGCCGGAAGCGTATCTGCAAAGGACAGCACTCAAACAACGTCCAAATGCGTTCGTAAAATATTCTAGGTGCGACAGCTGCAGGTCAAAAGGCTAGAGTCTCTGTAGAAAACCCGAACTGAGCTCTCAAACACTCGCTCTGTCTCTTATCACCTCCCTCATCGAGGTCTCCAGTCACGTACCCAAAACGTAAACAAAAAAGACCACGAGTGTTGAAAGGGTAATTCAAAAACTTTAACGAGCGGGGAGGAGGCGCAAAATCACCACACTACAACTTGCAATATAAACGATACAAATTTCCTTAAAGATAAATACTTATATACTAAATGCCTTAATATTAATTGTTAACAAAATCACAAAGTTGACTAAAAACTGAAAATTACGTTAATATCTGATAATACATATACCTATACGTATCTAACTATATATATATATATATATATATGTTTATAGATATATATATATATATATATATATATGTATATATATATATATATATATATATGTATATATATATATATATATATATATATAAAGGTTTCAAGGCCACTCATGAATGGCAGAGACAATGGACAGTGACAATACCCTAAAAGGAGTATGCTCTAGAGACTGATCACATACTTATAATTAATACCCACTCCCACTCTCCACCCAAGCTAAAACGAGGATGGGTCAGGCAATGGCTGCTGATGATTCATCGGTTAGACCTATAGGCTCCCCCAAAGTACTCCATCCTTAGCTCGTAAGGATGGTGAGGTTATAAACACTACAAGAATCTACTGAGTTTGAGTGGGACTCGAACCCAGTCAGGCCAGCGCCAGGCATTTTCATTTCCAATAGGCCACCACAATAAGCCTTCATCTCTATCTTAAATGCAGTCTATATCTTTCTTGATATCAAAAACCTTCATCTTATATATGATTTTAATGACTTAAGTTTTCTGATACCTAGGATACAGTAAAACGTATTTCTTGGACAGTATTGATTAATGATTGACCAATAGATTGGTGTTTTAAAACAGTAGAAAATAGTTTAGTTTTTGAGGCTGATGTGAGAGGAAATCAAAATGATCTGCCTTTTAATTCACATAAAGTCTTTGATAGTTGATCACATTGTTAAGTATAGTTTTTTTTTTAGGTAATACATAGAATCACGTTTGATTTAAATTTGATTGTGAAAGAAAATAATGATATTCTATATCTTCCAAAAAAAGTTTTTTACTATAGACAAGATGTGTGAATTTCATTTTCGGTATGTTTATGTTTTTTAATATGTATATAAAAAAATCTAATTCTCACATTATTACTAATTAAGATTTAAATAATTTTCTGCAATATATTCCCTTAAAAATATATTTCTTCAGGCAATTGTTAATAAAAACAAGGAAAACCTATTTAGTTTTCATGACGGGATATTTCAAACAAACTTCAATTCTAACAGGATTTAGAAATAAAAGGAAAAAGGGAAAATCAAGGAAGTTTGCTATCCAAATATTTTGTGCACCTCATCGCCAATAAGGGAGAAAACAGATTCTAGAAGATTACGGCGTTTTTAACATGGTCTAATACACAAAGACCCATTTAGAGAGGATGAAACCTGTTTTAGGAGTGTATATCTCTCTCATATATATAGATACACACACACACACACACACATATATATATATATATATATATAAATATATATATATATATATATATATATTTAATTACATAATGTATGACATTTATATATATATATATATATATATTCAGTATATACATACACACACACATATATATATATATATATATAATTATATGTATATATATATATATATATATAAATATATATATATCTATATATATATACTTGTATACATATATATATATATATATATTTATAAATACATATATATATATATATATATATAATATTCAGACAAGACAGAACTAATTTCACATTTATGTTGATAATTAACTTATCCCATTTCTGTTGGCACTCAGGTATAATTATCGTTAAGTGGATGGAATGTAGAGTATTTGAGTGAGATAAATTAGATAAAATTATCTTATTTTTGAAGGAGTCACCTTCAGATATTAATCTCTTTGAGCTTCTTTCTGTCATGATTATTATTATTATTATTATTATTATTATTATCATTATTATTATTATTATTATTACTATTATTATTATTATTATCATTATTATTATTATTTTTTTTTTTTACTTAGTATTAGTATTAGTTTTAGTATTAGCATTACTATTAGTTTATCTATTTCTATTTTTGGGCTCAAGCCATGGCGTCCTGATGGAAGGTTCCTTTTTGGTAGCTTCCTTGGGTATATCACTACTAAATATTCCCAGAGAATTTAACCACAGGTTATCACAGAATTCTAACTTCTGGAGCGAGTATCCTATAGGTTTCCCTTTTAAGACATCGTATATCAACAGAGGACGCATGTATTAACGCGCCACATAGCTATCTACACCGCAAACAGAGTTAACACTTCGGTGTGTAGGGGCGGAGAATAGCTGGGGAGCCGTTCCACAGCTAATCTCGTTCGTGGCTACTTTTGGTACTCGAGACGTAAACAAACGGCCGCCATTGCTAAATGACGTCACGTCCGTCCTCATCCTTCTTCTAGTAGCTTGCCTTGCTAAGACGGATTTTCCCTTGTGTATTTTCATCAGCTTGCATCTTCGCTATGTCGCTACCTTCGGCCTCGCCTTCTTCTGGAAAGTTGAGTACAAGGTTCCAGTATTGTTTAAATAAGCTCTGACCGTAAAGTAACTTTTACTTTTCGAGATATTTGATGTTTTGTGGCAGAGCTGTGCCTCGACCGGACCGGCCATTTTATGGCGTCGCTGTTGTTTTGCATGCCTTATTTAGATAGCCTCAACAGCGTTTTCCGGCCTTATTAACTAATCGATACTATTAGTTATTTAGTCTTCATAGCTAGGAACTTTTATATCGTGTTTTGACGCTTTTTTATCGGTCCTCAACTGACCCCATACCAGTTGGCTAGTATAGCCCCTAGGCCAGAGCGCCTATATCAGTGTTCATGCATGATATTTATCAGTGATCCTAGGTTTATTTATGAAGATAGTGGCATTATTTTACAATACTATTGACTGTGATGCAAGTGTTTTCGCCCTTCAGGGACCATATAAGGGACAGGTTAGATAGTGTGTCTTTCTAACTAACCTACAAGTAGGACCCCTATATGCTTCCTTCATCCCCTGCATTAGGGCACCCCCTCTGTGTAGCCTTGCTCCCCCTACCACGTAAGGGGATCAAGCTCATATCAGAGTATTATATCGCTTCTCTGTCCTCCCTAAGGGAATGATCCCCCTTAGGGTTGCGTCCAAGAATGAGGAACGGCTAGTCCTTCCTCTATTGCTGGGGCTAGGTCTCCGACCTTTCCTGCAATAGCGATACGTCTTCCAACCTTCCTAGTTCAGGGTGTGACATCCCTGCTCTAGGTTAGGTTTTGGAGGGGTTAGTTCTGTACCTTGCTGAAACGATACCCATGCACCGTTTTCAGACAGGCTGCCTTACCTTAGCTAGGGAGTGTCCTCCCTTCCTTGGTGGCCGCTCTGGTACAGAGCCCCCTCCACAGAAGACCCTTCTCTTCTCCCCTCCCCACCTATCTCTTGTATGGCCTAGCCTATGCTTAGGTTAGTCTATACCCATCTGTCCCCTGTCCTACAACTCCTCCCTAGGGTGGAGTGGTAGGGCTACCTTGAGCTCCTGTGTGCAGTCCGCTCTGGTACATATACCCTTCATAGTGTCCTATGGGGTTAGCCACTAGATGCATTCTATCTACAAGGGTTCTCCCCCCTCTTGGGTGTTCCCTGCCCTCCCTTGGGCTCCCTTAGCTCCCGGCCCTCTGCGGCCCCCGCTTCTGGGTGATAGGGCTAGCCTCTATCATGGGTACACCCACTCAGGTGGGATGTCTTGGGGTCCGTGGCTGGACCTCTACATCCCCCCTTCTGTCTCTTTCTCTATCCTGGTGCCGGTCCCTTGCCGCCTCTACTGTCGGTGATACCCACCTCCTACCTTGGTGACTTACCCCTTACCCTCTGCGCCGCCAGTCCCCCGCGTGCCGGGGGATTGCCGCCTGCCGCCAGCGCCTAGCCGATGGCCTTCCCTCCTTCCTCATAGCCTCAGTCGTCCGTCCGCCGGCCGGCCCCTGGCACTCCGGTTCTGCTATAACTATCCTTGTCCCTGTCACCAAGCCGGCTACCTCCGGCTGCCGGAGCCGCCGCTCCCTGCCGGCGTGCCGCCACTGTGCCGGCGGCCGCCACCCTGGTATTACTCTTGACTTCTATATTGTCTTCCTTAATGCCAAAAACTCTGCTGGAGTGGCCTCCGGCGTGCCGGCGGTCTGCCGGAGTCTTCCGGAGGCGTCAAGACGACTTGTACCCCCTTCTACTAGCTATCATCTGATGTTGATAGCCCTACATCGCAACCAGATGACTTGATTACGTAAATGGATTGGTATTATCTTACCGTTCTATTAGTAACCATGCTGTCTTCTTGCATATCACAGATTTCCAGCATGCAGTGTGTATCTTAGCACGGCTGGTTGCCGGAAACCGTTACCCTATGGGATCTTCTAGTTCCCAATTCTAGAGTCTGAGTGGCCTCAGTCCTAGCCTTATATCCTTGACAATTTCCAATAGAATTCCCACTGCCCTACGGGCATTCCATGTTGAATTCTATCCTGTGCCTTCGGTCACAGCAGATTGTCTATGGATGAAGGTCACGGTAACCAGCCGGGCGGGTTACACGGAGTATGTATCTATCTCCTTCTTTCCGCCCATTCTCTGTGCATCACACTTAATGTTAAGTTAAAATTAATCAGTTAATATTTAACTTTAGTTTAAGAGTCATCCTTATGACTCCCCCATACTCATGTTCTCTTTCTCTTACAGGAGGAGCAACTGAAGTGCGACCACAGCTTCTGTGCAGTGAAGCGCCCGCATTTTTATGGACACACGGCGTGTAGGACCCACGCCCCTTGTGCCAACAAGAAAGGGGATCTAAAGTTCTGGGACCCGCAAAACTGTACGGTCTGCCAGGATCCCCTGGTCGACGCATTCAACAATCCTCCCTCAGCGGAGGTTAGGGACGCTTCTCGAGAGAAGCTACGCAAATGGGTGCGTGGCTTCCAGAAGAACGCCACTGGACTGTACCTTGCCACTGAAGACATGAGGGCCTTATTGTTCCCAAAGGCATCCCCAGATTCTGTGGTCCCCAAGGATCAGATCCCCGCCGTCCAGATAACGGTGGAACCCGATGTTGTCATGGCCCAGTCCATGCACGAGTGTCACCTGGATGCCGACAACGAAGAACGTATGTCGGATATTTCGGAAAACACGGAGAGGACCCTCATGGCCCAAGACGCGGAGGATGAAGAGGACCAGGTGGATTACACCGAGTCGGAGCAGGAGGTCGCTCCGCCTTCCACCCCCGCCCCTACTCCTACACCGACGGAAGTGTCTCTCCCGTCTACCTCCGCTACCCCGGACCCCATCCCATCCGCCCAGGAGATGTTCCACATGATAAAAGCCCTTATGGACAAGAAGCTTCAAGTGACACACGAGTACATCAGGTCTATGGGAGGTTCCAAAGAATCGAAGATGATTTCGGTTAAGGACCTCCCGATATGCTCACACGCCAACCCCTGGAGGTATGCTGAGCATATGATCATCGCAACGGGCAGGATCTTCATCCACGAGAAGATCGGCTCGGTGGCCCTGGAAGAAGTGGAGTTCTTCCCGAGCTTTGAGGCTTACCCGGACTGTTACGTCCGGCTTCGATCCGAACCTGCCTCTAAAGAGGAGACCGAACCAAAGGAGGTGATAGTTTTCGATCTCCAGAAGGCCCTGGCTATGCTAGCCAAAGCTGTTAAAAGTAGGGGCTTTACCTGCTCAATGCTCCCGGCACTGAGCAAGAAGCATCCTACCTACGTCGCACTCGACGACGCAGTCCTTCCCTTTACGGAAAAGGCCTTCGCTGCATGTCACAAGGCAGTGGAAGAAGGGAAGCCCTGTCCTGCACTGGAGGAGTGCAGACCGTTCTCCATGGTGACTCCCCCCGACGTTCGACACTGGAAGGATATCCAGCGTACCTTCGTGGTGGGAAAACTAGATCCTGACGTGGCTGGACGTCAGTTTAATGAAGACCTCCCGAAACTTAATGACCATCTCCTTCGTCGGGAACAAGACACGAAGGAAAGGCTCGCAGCATCCATGTCCCTCCAAGTACAGCTTGACGTCATGGCTGGTGACACCAGAGTCCCCGACCACTACATGGTACTCGCCAAATCGCACATGGCGACTCTGGTAAAGGACCTGTACAATTTCATGAAGGCTCGGAGAGCCTGTCGTGAATTCGTGTTCTCAAGTGCCACAGTGAGACACGAACCCCGGAGGCTGATTTCCTCCAACATCTGGGGTAAGCACCTCTTTCCCTCCGACCTTGTGAAAGAGATCACCGACAAGGCCGCCACTGAGAATAGGAACCTTCTCAACAAGTGGGGCATGTCGAAAAAGAGGAAATCCTCTCAGGACGATGGCCCTCAACCTACGAGGAAATCCTCCAAGCCAAAACCCCAGCAACGTCAACAGACACGGCAGTTTCCGGGACCCGCTACTCCCTAAGTGGCTGCTCAGCCACAACAGACCTTTCAGCTGGTCACCCAACCGGTTTTGTCCCAGTCACCGGTTTTCACTCCTGCCTTTGAGCAACAGACAACTACCTTTCGTCACAAAGGTAGAGGCTCAAACAGAGGTGCAGGCAGAGACGCATCTCGCCGTCCCTCCAGAAGCAGAGGAGGAAAGGGAGCTAGCGGCCGAGGCGGTAAGCCCTCGGGACACCAGAAGCAATGAAGTGCTTCCGGTGGGAGGAAGACTCCGCCAATTCCAGGATCGTTGGACCTTCGATCCCTGGGCACACAGCATCATCAAGAAGGGTCTAGGCTGGAGTTGGACTCAACCACCCCCAACCTTCCAGCAATTCTTCCAACAATCAACCCCCCCTTCTGGAAGAATATGTCCTAGATCTCTTGAACAAGAAGGTGATAAGGAGGGTAAAGTCAACCAGGTTCCAAGGGAGACTGTTTTGCGTCCCCAAGAAAGACTCCGACAAGCTCAGAGTCATTCTAGACTTATCCCCCCTCAACAAGTTCATAGCGAACAACAAGTTCAAGATGCTGACTCTTCAACAGATAAGGACCCTTCTGCCTCGAGGTTCTTACACGGTCTCCATAGACCTGGCGGATGCCTACTGGCACGTTCCAATGAACCATCACGCTTCCTCCTACCTAGGATTTCGACTCCAAAGAAAAAGCTACGCCTTCAGGGCCCTGCCCTTCGGCCTCAACGTGGCCCCTCGGATCTTCACAAAGCTGGCGGACGCCATAGTACAACAGCTCCGCCTCCGAGACGTCCAGGTGATGGCCTACCTCGACGACTGGCTAGTCTGGGCTCCATCGCCCGAGGATTGTTTAAAATCCTGCAGCAAAGTCACCCAGTTCCTAGAACACCATCAGAAGTTCCAATGGTTAGGAATCCAGTGGAACCTTCAGTCACACCGCCTTTCCATCCCCCAGAATAAAAGGAAGGAAATAGCAGGGTCTGTCAAGCGACTACTGAAATCCAAACGGATCTCAAGACGCCAGCAGGAACGAGTTCTAGGCTCTCTACAGTTCGCCTCGGTGACAAACCCAGTGCTTCGTGCACAGCTAAAGGATGCCGCGGGAGTCTGGAGACGTTCTGCATCCATCACTCGAAGAGACCTCAAGAGACGGCTCCCAAAAAGACTTCGGCTTCTCCTCAAGCCGTGGTCGGAAGCAAAGGCCCTGAAAAGGTCCATCCCTCTTCAACACTCACCTCCATCACTCAACATCCACACGGACGCTTCGCTGGAGGGTTGGGGAGGTCACTCCCACCAAAAACAGGCTCAAGGCACATGGTCTCCCCCTATTCAAGACGTTTCACATCAACATCTTGGAGGCCATGGTGGTCCTTCTAACACTGAAGAAACTCTCCCCGCCTCCCTCGATCCATATTCGTCTAACCCTAGACAACTCGGTGGTAGTTCGATGTCTCAATCGCCAAGGCTCAAGATCGCCCCAGATAAATCAGGTGCTTCTGACAATCTTCCGTCTGGCAGAGGGGAAGAAGTGGCACCTGTCTGCAGTTCACCTACAAGGATTCCGCAATGTGACGGCGGACGCTCTATCCCGGACAAGCCCGATAGAGTCGGAATGGTCTCTAGACGCAAGATCATTCTCCTTCATCTCTCACCAAGTCTCAGAACTTCAGATCGATCTCTTCGCAACGAGCGACAACAATCAACTTCCTCGATATGTGGCCCCGTATGAGGACCCCAAGGCAGAGGCAGTGGACGCCATATCACTGGACTGGAACAGATGGTCCAAGATCTACCTGTTCCCTCCCACCAACCTTCTGCTGAAAGTCCTCTCCAAGCTGAGAACCTTCAAAGGGACAGCGGTCCTAGTGGCTCCCAAGTGGCCCCGGAGCAATTGGTACCCCCTGGTCCTGGAGCTGCAGCCCACGCTGATCCCTCTCCCGGGCCCAGTTCTCTCCCAGCAAGTACAGAAGTCGACTGTCTTCGCTTCATCATCGAAAATCAAGGACCTTCATCTCATGGTTTTCTCTCCCTAGCCGCGAAGAAAAGGTTTGGGATCTCGAAGAAAAGTCTAGACTTCCTCGTGGATTACAAGACCGAATCCACAAGACGGCAATACGAATCATCTTGGAAAAAATGGGTCTCATTCGTCAAGGCAAAAAATCCTACGGAAATCACCATTGATTTCTGCATGTCCTTCTTTATTCACCTTCATGGACAGGGCTTGGCAGCCAACACGATTTCTACTTGCAAATCGGCCTTGACTAGACCACTGTTGTATGCCTTCCAGATTGATCTGTCCAGCGACATCTTCAATAAAGTGCCAAAAGCATGCGCTCGTCTACGCTCAGCACCCCCACCGAAACCGATACTAGTCTTTGGACAAGGTGCTCCATTTCGTCTCCAACTTGGATAATGATTCATACCTTCTCAAGGATCTGACTCAGAAAGTTATATTTCTTTTTGCTCTTGCTTCAGGAGCCCGAGTCAGCGAAATAGTGGCATTATCAAGAGAAGAGGGTCATATCCTGTTTACTGATTCAGGAGACCTTACCCTCTTCCCGGATCCGACGTTTCTCGCCAAAAACGAATTACCCACCAAAAGATGGGGTCCTTGGAGAATATGCCCCCTGAAAGAAGATGCCTCTCTATGCCCAGTAGAGAGCCTCAAGGTCTATCTTCGCAGAACTTCGGACTTTGGTGGAGGCCAACTCTTCAAAGGAGAAACATCGGGCAGCGACCTGTCACTGAAACAACTAAGAGCGAAAATCACCTACTTCATTCGCAGAGCGGATCCTGACAGTACACCCGCCGGTCACGATCCTAGAAAAGTTGCATCGTCTCTGAATTTCTTTCAGAGTATGGATTTCGAAAGCCTTAAGAGTTTCACAGGCTGGAAGTCCTCGCGTGTTTTCTTCAAACATTATGCGAAACAAGTGCACGAAGTCAAACATTTTGTGGTAGCAGCAGGTAGTGTTATGAAACCTGCACCTAACTCTGCATAGAACAGTGAGGTACTTGGGACTCTAACTCTTCGGGTGCCTATGTTAACCCTCAAGTGATACGCAGTGATGTCGAAAACACTTAGTGCTTTTCATATAACTGTTCTTATCCCAGGTGAAATGTCATAGTCGTCACACGAGTGCCGCATGCCTAGAGCATGATGTGTTTTATTTTAAAGACTGACGTTCCTCGAGAACGAGTGCCTACTAATAAATTTGAAATTCTCTTTCAGATTCAAGAGCAAGTCTTTCATTACTATGTACATTATAATTTGTTGTAAATTAACTTTACATATATTGCAATTCATTAATATTCTCTGCAATTGTGAAATAAAATTTTTATTTTAATATTTGTGCGTCTCAATCCGCTCTTACTTATACTATGAAATACATGTCTGTCATAGTTTTATTATCCCCTTCCTCTTATGGTTGATGAAGATACTAAGGTCTCAACCCTTATTATATATTCACCTGTGAAATGTAATATTCCAATACGAATACTTACTCTCTTCATACCTTAGAGACCAGACAATTATCCATTAACATACAGTGCCTAACCACCACTTGTCTGCCCTTGAGAATGCTCCTATATGAATGCCAACCATTCAGTCTTGTCTCCAAGTTCTTCAGGTTCTTCTAGCAAGGTGAGTAGCCCTTCGATAACCACTTTGATCTCGGCATGGCCCGTGGGAACTTCACTGCCAGGGGGGCAGGAAGGTCTCTTCCCTATGGTTCTTCTATTAAGATTACTATGCTACCCTGTTCAAAGCCCTTGGCACTTACTCAAATAGGGGAAAATCTACCACGATACATTGATTCTCTGGTATTCTTCCATCAGGACGCCATGGCTTAGGCCCAAAAAACGGATTTTGAACGAAGCGAAAAATGTATTTTTGGGTGAGATAGCCATGGCGTCCTGATGGACCCTCCCTGCTACTTCGTCCAGTTTTTCAGGTCCCACCCTGCTCTGCTGTATCATGGCGATTGGCAAGCAACTGGCTTCAGGATGAGGACGGACGTGACGTCATTTAGCAATGGCGCCCATTTTTTTACGTCTCGAGTACCAAAAGTAGCCACGAACGAGATTAGCTGTGGAACGGCTCCCCAGCTATTCTCCGCCCCTACACACCGAAGTGTAAACTCTGTTTGGGGTGTAGATAGCTATGTGGCGCGTTAATACATGCGTCCCCTGTTGATATACGGTGTCTTAAAAGGGAAACCTTTAGGATACTCGCTCCAGAAGTTAAAATTCTGTGATAACCTGTGGTTAAATTCTCTGGGAATATTTAGTAGTAATATACCCAAGGAAGCTACCAAAAAGGAACCTTCCATCAGGACGCCATGGCTATCTCACCCAAAAATATATTTTTCGCTTCGCTCAAAATCCGTTTTTTATGCCTACATTTTTATTCATATTTCTATATCTATTTATATTTATCAATCTTTTTCTATTTCTAATTCTATTTTTATTTGTATTTGCGTTATACATATATATATATATATATATATATATATATATATATATATATATATATATATATATATATATATATATATATATATATATACATATATGGTCCTTTACATACCCCGACTGTAGGCTCATGTAGACAGTAAGGTCAAGCTATAAGAGAAATATATCAACCCATAGAAGCAGGACATCAAAGTACTATCACTCGGATATTACAACAAATCCCAGATTCTCAAATGATCAATAATACCTAACATCTTTATAAGCAGTATTATTTTTCTTGAAATTCATTTACAATTCACTCATGGGTTTCTATATTCAAGTTTTGGATCAAGAAATATTACGAAATTTTCACTTTTTAACTTGCGTCAATTGCTGCCATCTTCTTGTGTCCATAATTTCATATCTTTTATACTGAATCATTTTAATCATAAATACTTAATGGGAAGAAAATGATATTCCCCTTTATGTCCTTTTTATTTTTATTTTCCTTTGATTTTTTTTACCTTCATATATTTACAATTGTCCTCTGACATTTACTTTTTTATGATTAAGTATCATGATATTTATCTCTTTACTTATAATTTCTTTACCCTTTGTAGAATGTCTTCCACTTTTTTACTTATTCTAAATGCCAAAGCTATTTCAAAGAAAGGTTTAGTTATTAATTCTTTTTTACCTTATGAAAAAAGGGGAAATACGATACTTGTTCATATAAAGAAATTGATTATTTTATGTTATGTTTTTAACAGGAAATTTTCAAAAAGAAGTGGAATATAGAAAAATAACAGGATAATAATAATATTATGCACTTAGTAATTTCATAATTAATGAAGATTATGACTAAATGTGCTAATAAGTTTGTATGTAGGTTTGCAGAATATTTTAAGAAATTGAAGAGTTATATAACCAGAGATAATTTTGCAGAGGGGAAACGCATGCAACATAATTTTACAAGAAGGTTTGGGTCAAAGGCCAAAAAAGCTTTTAGATGCAGTATGAAGTAATTAAAATTAAAGTAATATAAAATTAAAACTATTTTGACGATATTCTGCACCTTTTAAGATTAGATCCCGGTAGGGGAGTAGGAAGACACAGGCCTACGTGGCTGAGGGCTATGAAGCCGGAATTAGATGATGATGAATGGAGAAGTATTGATTTAAAAGCTCAAGATGGAGACAACTAACGAAATCTAACCGAGGCCTTTTGTGTCAATATGTGTAGGACAAGATGATGATGATGATGATGATGAGAATGATGATGATGAGGATGAGGATAATTATACATGAGGATGTTTATATATGACATATCTGTTTTGACGCTGTTACTGTTTTTAAAATGATATATTGTTAATTTCTTCTCATCATTTATTTATTTCCTTATTTCCTTTCCTCACTGGGCTATTTTTTCCCTGTTGGAGCCCTTGGGCTTACAGCATCTTGCTTTTCCAACTAGGGTTGCAGCTTGGCTAGTAATAATAATAATAATAATAATAATAATAATAATAATAATAATAATAATAATAATAATAATAATAATAATAATAATAAGAAAATATTTTCAAGTAGTAATTAGGCTTTCTAGTTAGTTACTGACTGACAAATTTGCATATTAATTATGTTAAAATAAGTTATTAGATTTTATAATTTTACAAACAAGGATATAATTTGTTTATTAAGAGCTGAACTATGTACTAATTTTGATTGCCTATAAAGAGCAATTATGTAAATGCCATTTCTAACGTCGTTGAATATGAAAAAGACTTTTTTATTACATATGTCAAATCTAAAAGGATGAGCTTGAATTTCCAAAGTTTTATGTCAATTAATATAATGAGTAATGTGAATCAAATCATTTGCCTTATAATTAATATATATTTTAAGGAATAAAAGTTTTTTGGCTTTATTTTGTAAGGGAGAATCTTGAATTTATATATTGAAAATTAATTTTTATATCTAAAATACTGATAATCATTGTTAGATTCATTTACTTTGGAAATTAATAAAGGATATAATAACATATTAAACTTCTATGTTTCATGTATCATATGTTTCAGATATCAAAGCAAAAATATTCACATAAAATTATTAGAAAAAAATCATCTTATATCAACCTTTTGAAAATATCCTCTGCATATTATCATGTCTGTGATTGCTTCCAAAAAAAGAAATGTGTTTTTGGAAGAATAGGTAAAAATGCATAACGAAATATCAAGATGATTTATCACTGGAAAATCCTAAACTGGTTTAATAAACAAGATATGTTTGTGGTCAATGAAGTCATAAATGTGTTTGGGTGTTAGTAATTTGATCAATTGGAATAGAAAGAATATTTATGTGTCTCTTTCCCAGAGAAACATGGAAATGGTGAAGAAGGTTAGAGATTTGTACGAATTAAAGCCAATTGCAAAAAAAAAAAAAAAAAATCGTATGATAGCAAAAATTGGATGAGAATTGTCGCAAGGTAGCTGTTAGGTACTAATATGCCGGTCTAAACCCAAAAATTTTATTAATTCGTTAATTTATCGTGTTCTCTTCCTTCACCTGCTTCTTTTGTAATAATAATAATAATAATAATAATAATAATAATAATAATAATAATAATAATAATAATAATAATAATAATAATAATACAGAGAGGCTAGTTGAGTGTATGTGACTTCATTCAACAACATAAAGAGCTTACAAAAAAAAAAAGTTAAATAACAATGGCATATAATTTCAACAATATGAAAACTTGCAATGTTAAGATTAAACACTTTTTTTCTACTGTTTTTAATTCTATTTGTTTTTCTATCTCTCGCTCGAATCGTACTAACAATAGAAAAAAAAACTGTTTAATCTTAATATTGCCAGTTTTATATTGTTGGAAATTTTATGCCATTGTTACCCTCAACTTTTTTTTTTTTTTTTTTTTTGTGAGCTCTTTATGTTGTTGTATGAGCGTGTATGAAATACACGTGCGGTACACAATCATACCGCATCAAAGACAAAATATTAAAGGTTGTTAGGTAAGTAAACAAATGTTAATGTTAGGAGTATATCAGCATTCCAATAGAAACAGATAAAAAGGACAATTTAAAAACTTTTCCAAGGAAACCATCATGTGGTCACTAATAAAATTTTGACTCTAATTTAGTTTTTATTTTTTTCTTTGAGCGAATCTGCGATCAAGGAAACGAATATTAAGGTTCAATATTTGGTGTTATAAAAGTTCCAATGGATATTTTCGATCTCTTATCTTTCAAAAACACAGTTTCCAACATGACTCTCTCTCTCTCTCTCTCTCTCTCTCTCTCTCTCTCTCTCTCATCTCTCTCCTCTCTCTCTCTCTCTCTCTCTCTCTCTCTCTCTCTCCCCCAAAAATGAATTCCATTATGCATTATTCATTCTGACGGACAGTTCCACAGCTTACCCCTTTCGAATTAGACACTGAATTAGGTAGCAACTGGTGAAGAACAAAGGAAAGCCATTATATTATGCAAAATGAAATTCCAATCTCATTAAAAAGGAGGTTAATCCAATATTACACTTCTGGTCATTTTTTGACTTCCAATCTCATTAAAATGAAAATGCTTATTAAAAAAAGATGATAACTTGCTGTCATTTTGCCTGTGGAGCAGTTAATACTTTTGTGTTACGCTTATATTTTCCAAGTCCGCGGCGAAAAATTATGAATTTGACAAGTTCCATATAAATATAGATATAAATATATCTATATATATATATATATAGATATACATATATATATATATGATATATATATATATAATATATATATATATATATATATGTATATATACAGGTATATATAGATATATAGATATGTACATATATATATATATATATATATATATATATATATATATATATATATATAATATATATATATATATATATATATTATATATGTATGTATATATACATATATAGATTCGTACATATCAATATATCTATCTATCTATCTATCTATCTATATATAATATATATATATATATATATATATAATATAATATATATATATATGTATATATAAATATAGAGAGAAAAAGGTGGAAGTAAAGCGCAAGGTACGTGAGGCAAAGAGGGCAGCTGACCTGAGGTGGGGTCAGGGGACTGGGTCAGTCATATGAAGAGAATAAGAAGAAGTTTTGGAAAGAAGTGAAGAGAGTAAGGAAGACCGGCGCAAGAATTGAAGAGACAGTGAAAGATGGAAATGGAAGGTTGTTAAAAGGAGAGGAGGCAAGGAAAAGGTGGGCGGAATATTTTGAAAGTTTGCTGAATGTTGAGGATGATAGGGAGGCAGATATAATTGCTGTTCCAGGTGTTGAGGTGCCAGTGATGGGAGATGAGAAGAGAGGAAGTGAGGAGAGCACTAGATGAAAACGAGAGTAGGAAAAGCATCTGGTATGGATGGTGTGAAAGCTGAGATGTTGAAGGAAGGGGGGTGTGACTGTACTTGAATGGTTGGTGAGATTGTTTAATGTGTGTTTTGTGTTGTCAATGGTACCAGTAGATTGGGTCTGTGCATGTATTGTACCACTATATAAGGGTAAGGGATATGTGCATGAGTGTTGTAATTCAAGAGGTATTAGTTTGTTGAGTGTAGTTGGAAAAGTGTATGGTAGAGTACTGATTAATAGGATTAAGGATAAAACAGAGAATGCAATCTTGGAAGTACAGGGTGGTTTTAGAAGAGGTAGGGGTTGTATGAATCAGATTTTTACAGTTAGGCAGATATGCGAGAAATATTTAGCAAAAGGTAAGGAGGTGTATGTTGCGTTTATGGATCTGGAGAAAGCATATGATAGAGTTGATAGGGAAGCAATGTGGAATGTGATGAGGTTATATGGAGTTGGTGGAAGGTTGTTGCAAGCAGTGAAAAGTTTCTACAAAGGTAGTAAAGCATGTGTTAGAATAGGAAATGGAGGTGAGTGATTGGTTTCCAGGGAGAGTGGGGCTGAGACAGGGATGTGTGATGTCGCCGTGGTTGTTTAACTTGTATGTGGATGGAGTGGTGAGAGAGGTGAATGCTCGAGTGCTTGGACGAGGATTAAAACTGGTAGGCGAGAATGATCATGAATGGGAGGTAAATCAGTTGTTGTTTGCGGATGATACTGTACTGGTAGCAGACACAGAAGAGAAGCTTGACCGACTAGTGACAGAATTTGAGAGGGTGTGTGAGAGAAGGAAGTTGAGGAGTTTATGTGGGTAAGAGTAAGGTTATGAGATGTACGAGAAGGGAAGGTGGGTGCAAGGTTGAATGTCATGTTGAATGGAGAGTTACTTGAGGAGGTGGATCAGTTTAAGTACTTGGAGTCGTTGTTGCAGCAAATGGTGGAGTGGAAGCAGATGTACGTCAGAGAGTCAATGAAGGTTGCAAAGTGTTGGGGGGCAGTTAAGGGAGTAGTAAAAAATAGAGGGTTTGCGCATGAATGTAAAGAGAGTTCTGATATGAGAAAGTGATTGTACCAACTGTGATGTATGGATTGGAGTTGTGGGGAATTGAAAGTGATGGAGAGACAGAAATTGAATGTGTTTGAGATGAAGTGTCTGAGGAGTATGGCTGGTGTATCTCGAGTAGATAGGGTTAGGAACGAAATGGTGAGGGTGAGAACGGGTGTAAGAAATGAGTTAGCAGCTAGAGTGGATATGAATGTGTTGAGGTGGTTTGGCCATATTGAGAGAATGGAAAATGGCTGTCTGCTAAAAAAGGTGATAGAATGCAAGAGTTGATGGGAGAAGTACAAGAGGAAGGCAAGGTTTGGGTGGATGGATGGTGTGAAGAAAGCTCTGGGTGATAGGAGGATAGATGTGAGAGAGGCAAGAGAGCGTGCTAGAAATAGGAATGAATGGCGAGCGATTGTGACGCAGTTCCGGTAGGCCCCTGCTGCTTCCTCCGGTGCCTTAGATGACCGCGGAGGTAGCAGCAGTAGGGGACTCAGCAGTATGAAGCTTCATCTGTGGTGGAAATGTGGGAGGTTGGGCTGTGGCACCCTAGCAGTACCAGTTGAACTCGGCTGAGTCCCTGGTTAGGCTGGAGGAACGTA
>NC_090756.1:83330855-83335855 GCF_036898095.1 Palaemon carinicauda
TCAATCCCAGGAATGGGGAGACTATCAACAACGGCCAACTCGGTAACCTTATCACATCTAGGAAAAGACAACCTAACATCCACCAATCGAGCAGAAACAACAGTGTTCGGGAACCATCCCAGAACGACATAATTCCCTGCATACTCTTCACAACCTTTTAAGGTATCCCTCAACACAAGAGACCGAGCTGAACCAGTGTCCCTCAAGAACTTTATTTTCATAATCCTAGACCCAAGAAAATTTTTACCTGGCCACACATATTTGTCAAAATTGAGTCACAATTGTTTTTTTCTTAGAAGTGTCACTACTAGTATTATCTACCCTACTGCTAACTATAGATTTTTCCACTTGATTAAGACAAGAACTAGACCTGTCAGAAATTAACGAAACTACATTTTGGCCGTTTCTCTCAAGATATCGTCTACGGGCATTGCACTGGTTCTGGAAATGACCTGGCTTGTCACACCAAAAACAGGTTACTCTACGTCCAGTACCTCTGTTACCATTATTATTATTATACCTTAGATTATAGCCATAATTAGATGTACCTCTGTTAACAAAGACACTAGGGGAGGAGACCCTCCTGAGACTCTACCAATATTTCTACCATCTGAAAAGGAATTATCATTATTATTCTTAGGAATATTAGGATTCATCGAAGGTGGTTCTCCTCTCCTTCCATTACTGTGGGCACGGGAAGAGGGATCATTTAAAACTCTGTACCAAAAGTTACTATTGCCAGAGCGATGGGTCAACACATATTCATCTGCCAACTGAGCGGCACTACTCAACTTTATAGCTTTGACCTCCTCAAGATGGACCCTCAACTCTTTGCTACACGACTTTTTGAACTCTTCAAGGAGCAACTATTCCCGCAACGCAGCAAAAGACACCACTTGTCGGCTCTTCAGCCAGTCGTCAAATTATTCTTCCTTGACCCGAGCGAAATCAACAAAAGATTGTGCAGGATGTTTATTATAATTCCTGAATTTTAGGCGATAGGCCTCGGGAACCAAATCATAGGCTTTTAATACCAGCGCTTTGACCTTATGATAGTCCCTGGTAATTCCCTCCTCCAAGGCATTGTACACCCGGATAGCCTTTCCCACCAGCCTACATTGTATTAAAAGTCCACATTTCGGAGGACCAAGACAACCGGGTGGCAAAACGCTCAAAGGCTTTGAAAAATTCAGGGACATTGTTCTCATCAAAGACTGGCACCAATTTTAGTACTGCACCTAAATTAAACCTTTACTGGAACATAACTTTAGGGGAACTGACCAAATTGGCCCCCTGTAACCTAGCCTTCTCTATATTCAACTTCACCATCTCTAACTCGTGACGCCTCACCCGCTCGTTCTCCTCAAATTCTATTTTCCTTAATTCAATTCGTTTTACAAATTAACTTATATTCTACCTCCTCTTTAGATTCACCAGAAGTATGAACAGAAGCCAGGGGTTTGACTGGCAAAGAATTAAGGGGGGGCAAAAATGGATTATGTGAAACATTAGCCTTAGGTACATTCGAGGGACCTAAATAAATAATACCTATACGAAGAGGATCCTCGAACAAAGTCAAACCAGCTCTCACGCTCACCTATCCTCTTCCAAATCATCATTAATACTACCTTCACCATCACTATTTACTTCACTTTCACTCACCAAATGTTCGGCCTCAGCTATATCCTGGGTAATCTCAAGGTCTATAGAATACTAGGTCTTCTCGCGCGCAGATTAGTGAGGATATGGGGGTTTGGGAGGGATAATCCTTGACGATAGCGTAGCCAATGCGACCGAGTCTCCCTTGACAACATTCATACAAATATAGGATTTTTTTGTTAATTTATTTGTAATTGATAAAAAATTAGGATCCACTTTATTATCTTAGGAAAATAAAATTACTCACAGTGGAAACAGTTCTATATTTTGTGCATAAAAAATTGATCTAATTACATTTATTTACAAGAATAAAGGAATGATATATAAAAACCTTAATTTTCACATTTTTACCACTTCCATGATAAACATGGTTATGCTCGTCTCAAATCTTTCGTCTTACAAGTGAATAATTAAAAAACCAACTTCAATATTTTACTTACAGCTTTCCGAGAGGAACTAATGTTTCTATTCAGAATTCGAATCCTAAAAAAGTACGACAACGTAAAAAATACCTAATAACTTCCTAATGAAATATGCTCGTATATCATTTCAGCTAATGAAGTTATTACCATTCGTCCTTATTTCAAAGATTTCTCGCCATGAAAACAAACAAAAATTTTTTCCATTGTTTTTAGATTTTCAAAAAATTCTTCGTTTTGTTTCATCAGTTTTTTGTCATCCCTACTTACAGCACCAATCCATGTATTAGCCCCTTTAGTTGCCCTATTGCCTAAAAATTCATACTGAGGAAACTTCCAAGCTATAAACCCTCCCACATATTGTTATCCTCCTTCTTCAATGGCATTTAATAAACCTTCCTCATATTCCAGATTAGCATCAATGCAATTTTCAAACTCATTTTCTTGCAAGGAAAAGAACATAGCAGACAAGCTTAATTCTTTCTGAATATAACTTTCTTCATTTTCAATTACTGTATTCTCTTTGGAAAGAAAATGAGCACATTCGTTTGAAGTTGCATTCACACCTTCACAACTTTGAATGTTAGATTTGGAACCTAAGAGAGTTGCTTCCTTTCCTAATAGATGGGCTCTAAGCCGGTGTTTAAATGCAACAGGAGAGGGATGCTGATAACATGCACCCATCTGACGTATGCAACCAAAGAAGTACTCTAATCCTTCTCGATTTAATCTGTTTGTCTAATAATTCGTACATCAAATTCCTTTCATAGATACCCGCTTCAAAGCGCCGGCTACATATCAGGGCATTCACAACATTTATGTGATCTCCACGTTTGCAGAGGTGAACCCATTTTTTCCTAGTTTCACTGTCCTTTGGAAATGAATGAAATATAGGATCTGAATTTTTTGTCCTGGTTGAGAAGCATCCAAACACATCACAGTTATTGGGATGTTGTTGATTGAATATTGTTATTAAAATTTAAACAACCACTTTTAAGAATCAGATCGACAACCAAGACAATTCCCTTACCGGTTTACTTTGTTTAACTGTAGGTAGCCCCCGTCCGTTTGGAGGTCGTGACGTCACGAAATCCACCTGCGCAGAAATGTCAATTTTTGGACCATTGATGAGGAGACCTCGTATTCTATAGACCTTGGGCAATCTTACCCTTCACAGCCTCCAATATATCTTTCTAACTAACTGTTTCTTATTTAAAACAGGCAAGTACTTCAGCCAGTCCGCAGACCCCAAAAATTCAGCCGGGTCGAAGTTAAACTCTTCCATTTTTTCCAAAAATTAATAACTCAGAGAGAAAGGCAATACTACAAAATAGATATTGAAAAGATTACCCAAATATCGTTCCACAAACCAAAATACCAGATACCCCTGAGTATATCTATCCTGTCACGGTCGCCAATTATTACGACCCTTGTTGGGCCGTGGTGCAGGTTTGTCTGCACTAAAGGATGTAATCTCAGTGTTGTTACATAGTATCTAGCAAAAGATGGTCAATGGAGACGAAAACACTCAGGAAAACTCAACAATATTTATTAACAAACAAAAAAAATATTTAAAGTCAACCTTGTGACTGCCAAGGACAAACTCTAGTCCTTAAATAATCCCTTGGGATTCCTAACTACTAAAAAGAAAATTAAGCCCTAAACAGAGATAATAGAGAGAAACACATGAATGTAAATACGTCAAAATATACAATATAAATGGACAGATCAAAATGAATAAAATAACCAATACCTATAACTAAAGAGGTTGTGAAGGAAGGCGATGAGTAACAGGGAGAAAACACTTAATCTCCTACCTATGTTTATAATCTAAACTTAATATATAGACAATAATATAAAAACCACGAGGCTGTTAACATCACAAGAATTTATAATTATAACGAAACAAATAAAAAAGTGGCAACAAAATCTGACTGTCTCAACAGTTCATTATAGAATGTATCTACATAAAAAAAAAAAAATTGAATAACAAAAAAAGAAAAATATCTCCTCACACTCAAAAAGGGAGTCCATGATCCCAGAATAGCAAATGACTTGCCTCACAGTAGGACGTGATTCCAATGATTCCCGAACTCAGTTAACAGGGGAACACAGAAGCGACAGGAAGGAGGAGTCGAGAGATCCTGCACGGCCAAACAAAATAAGAACGCTTACCTGGGATCTTTCTCCCTACTAGACTCCTGACGGGCATCAAGGCCCCCGCAGCTGCAGTAAATTCAAAGACGTCCTGCAAAGCAAATGCTCCTAGCACCTCAGGAAAAATCTTCCACTGAGGTGGCAGCAAGATAAGGCCGCAGGTGGCACAAATCACCTGCAATGCAAGCAGGACGCAACACCAAAGGTGGCCAGAAGCGTACATGCGAAGGACAGCACTCAAACTACGTCCAAATGCGTTCATAAAATGTTCTAGGTGCGAAAGCTGCAGGTCAAAAGGGTATAGTCTCTGTAGAAAACCCAAACTGAGCTCTCAAACACTCGCTCTGTCTCTCATCACCTCCCTCACCGAGGTCTCCGGTCACATACCCAAAACGTAAACAAAAAAGATAACGAGTGTTAAAAGGGTAATTCCAAAACTTTAACGAGCGGGGAGGAGGCGCAAAATCACCACACTAAAACTTTTAATATATACGATACAAATTTCCTTGAAAATAAATACTTATATACTAAATGCCTTAATATTAATTGTTAACAAAATCACAAGGTTGACTAAAAACTGAAAAATTACGTTAGCATCTGATAATATGTATACACACACACACACACACACACACACACACACACACACACACACACATATATATATATATATATATATATATATATATATATATATATATATATATATATATATATATATATATATATATGTATGTATGTATGTATGTATAGATACACACACAC
>NC_090756.1:83340855-83343355 GCF_036898095.1 Palaemon carinicauda
GTGCGAATGACGAAGGGCGTACCTTTTAAGAAATGGCGTAAGTGACGGACAGCCAAGTGCTCCGCCAACAATTCTCGATCGAAGGTAGAATAACCCGATTCTGCCTTGGACAGTTTTCTGCTGAAGAAGGCCAATGGGCGGGGCGAGCCTTTGACCACCTGCTCGAGTACTGCACCAATAGCGACGTCGCTGGCATCGGGGGAGAGAAGGAGAGGGGCGTGTGGGATAGGAAAAGTGAGAGCCGCAGCAGTTGATAGGGCCTTCTTTGCATTGCAGAAGGCTGCTTCTTGAAGGGGACCCCACTTCAGGTCCTTTGGCTTGCCCATGAGGGAGGCGTAGAGGGGAGCAAGAGTGGCGGCAAGGGCTGGCAGAAAACGGTGATAATAGTTGATCATGCCCAAGAATTCCTGCAGAGCTTTGACGGTCGAGGGCGCGGGGAAGTTCTGAACGGCTGCTACCTTCTCAGGGAGGGGATGGACTCCTTCAGGAGTGATACGGTGCCCTAAGAACGACACTTCGTTGGCGCCAAAGGTACACTTGTCGTACCGGACTACAAGGCCGTTTTGTTGCAGGCGGTCAAGCACGATGCGCAGGTGACGGAGGTGTTCCTCTTTTGAGGAGGAGAACACAAGTATGTCGTCCACATAACATACACAGAAAAGGAGGTCCCCTAAGATGCCATCCATGAGACGTTGAAACGTTGCCCCAGCATTACGAAGGCCAAAACAGGAGTAATTGAAGGTGTATGTACCAAACGGAGTGATGATGGCGGTCTTGGGGATTTCTTCTGGGTTCATAGGCACCTGATAATACCCCTTCAGGAGGTCGAGCATAGAGAAAACCTTCGCTTTGTGCAGGTAGGAGGTCACGTTGGCAATGTTTGGGAGGGAGTAGTCATCCGGTTCTGTTTGCATGTTCAGGCGCCTGTAATCCCCGCACGGACGGAGGGAGCCGTCTTTCTTCAGAATGATGTGTAAGGGTGACGACCATGGGCTGGAGGCCTTTTGGCAAAGGCCCATTTCCTCCATTTCGGTGAACTTCTGTTTGGTGGCTGCCAATCGTTCCGGTGCCAGACGTCTGAATTTTGCGAAGACTGGGGGTCACATTGTCTTGATATGGTGATAAATACCGTGCTTAGCAGGAACCGTGGGTGTTTGGCGAAGTTCTGGACGGAAAACTTCCGGGTACGACGTGAGGAGGTGAGGCGTAGGCATCCGTGGGTGCGCTGATGTGGAGAGCGAGGTTAGAGGGGGCGGGTTGAAGAGGTGTCTACAAGTACGAGTCTGCGTTGACCAATCGTCGGTGGGCGACATCGACCAGAAGGTGGAAATGAGAGAGGAAATCCGCACCGAGGATTAGCATTGTGACGTCAGCAATGAGAAACTTCCAATTGAATTTACCGTTTCCGAACGATAATGTGAGGTTCTCGTAACCATAGGTGGGTATCGCAGATCCGTTGGGAGCTACCAAGCGGACATCGGCAGATGTAGACAGACTACATCATGCCTTGAAGAGTTTCCTTGACAAAAGAGAACAACAAGCATCCGTGTCTACCAAAATTCGCATGCCCGTTCCTGCATCCTGTAAAAAGAAAAGAATAGAAACATGGGAGGCCACCGCCACAAGCGATGTCCTACTTACACATTTTTTGGCACATTTCTTTGCGGTTGCCCCGAATCTGAAGTGGTAGTAGCAAAACTGCGGCGGATGGGAGGTAGTAAGTGGCTTTAGAAGTCGTTCGTTGGGGCGCGAGCAATTGGTGGGTGGTGGGCGGCTTTGTTGCCGCTTCGGCACGTCACAGGGTAGGCGTGTATGTCTTACGGCATTCATGTCAGCTTCGGTTGACGTTGAATTGGCATCCTCGTCGTCAGGGGTGGAGGCGTTGATGGAGGTCTTGAAGTGGCTGTCTATAAGGGCGTCGGCTTTGGTCATCAAGTCCTTTATGGGTAAATTATCGACATCGGGTATGGCAGCGCGTAAAGGTTCGGGTAAACGACGTTTACAAAGGGCACGAAGTAGGTTCACCTCACGAGGAGAGCCGTCTGCGGCAGGTTAAGGCGAGTGATACTGGTCATTTCCCTGAGGGCAAGCGAAGCCCTTTGGTCCCCCAACGGTTGTTGCGAGAGCTGAAAAAGCTTTGCTATACGGGCGGCTGGCGACGGCGAGTACTGCTGCAGAAGGTATGTTTTGAGGGCGTCATGCGCTATTGGGGTGTCTCCTTGTTCACAAAGCCAGTCGGATATTTCTGGGAAGGTGTCCTCGGGTATCGCCTCGAGAACATAATCCGCTTTGGTGGTTGAGCGAGTCACGCCCCTGATACGAAACTGGACTTCTGCGCGCTGAAACCAAGCAAACGCCTCTCTGCTGGCAAACGATGAAAGTTTGAATGGAGCGGCTGCAGCACCAACTGCCGTAGAGTCCGCCATAGTACTACCAACGATGAAGGGGCGAGGTTGTGGGGGTGAAAGGCGGTGTGAGCGAGTCGACTTCCGGGGTCACC
>NC_090756.1:83353355-83363355 GCF_036898095.1 Palaemon carinicauda
CCCTCTGAAAGCCCTTGGCTTAATCCCAGTGGTTCTACCTGTATATTAATCCAGGTATTACTATTCTCTATTCTAGGATATGTCTGTCCTGTCCTGATAACCAGAGTGACTGGTTTTTGGGTTTGGGCAGAACTTCAGAGTTTTTAGTCTGTGGTCTGCTTCTTCCTAGAATGGAGAATGAGTCTCCTTTGGTAGTTTAGGGGTGGACACAGGAAGATTTGCTTCCCAAGTCCATGTTGGAATGATTCTGTAAGAGATGATTCCTTCCTCTAGTGGCCTAGCAGACTGTCCTGTGTTGTTTTTTCTTGGGCTGGAGAATGAGTTTTCTCGGTTGCCCGGCGAAATAACTTCACCTAACTTTGTTCTGGTTGGGAGGAGGATAGCAAGCATTGCCAGTCTTCCTCTCTAATAGACAACTCTTGGTTAGGATGAGCTTCCCTAACTGCTGAGTGTGTCTCTTGCTAGAACGAAGTCTTTAGGACCCTTATCCCTTCCCCACCTCTCTCTCTTTTATTTTCTTTTGGCCACAGTCCTACTTCCGTACCTAGCATAGGTTAGGATGGAGGACCGGCTCAGCTCTCTGCCGGCAGGCATTACATGTCCACCAGCAGAGACCCTTTGTTCTTTGCAGAGTGAACCCCAGACCTTCCTTGGTCTCTCTCCCATGTCTGCCGGTAGAGCCCGGCAGGCTATGGATTCCTTGGAAGCCTGAATGCTACATTCTCCCCTTCCATAAATTCACTCTTTCTGGATGGAAGGTCGTATGGCATGCCGCCTTATAACCTTACATCCATACTGTTTCTCTGACTATTGTGTTGCACCCCTAACCCGGCTGCTGGCTTGACAGCCGACAGCCGGGCAGGTAGAGGTTCTCTGGTTCTTGGCTACTGTCGGCGGGCATGGGTTTTATTACCTTTGCCGGCTGGCAGTGGAAACACAGCCCGAATCTGCTGGCCACTACGACTAGCGGCCGACAGCCGGGTATTGGTGTTTTCAGCCGTCGGCTGGCAATGATTGACGGCCGGCACACAGTCGCGAATCAGTGGGCTGCCGCCTATTAGTTAAAGATAGTATATCTGTGAAGTATAGAGGGGGTGGTGCCAGCCGGCACGTGCAGGTGCACACCGGCACGTGCAGGTGCATGCCGGCACATACCAGCGCGTGCTAGCCAGCACAACAGCATGCGAAGTACAGTAGTTGCTATATTTGTAGTGAAGTACACACTGCATTAACAGAAACTACTGTACAGAGCTTGTGATAACACTAAATTTCTTCATCATACTTAATGTTATCTTGTACAGCCTTTTGTTGAGACCGTACTATATATAGAAAGTAAGTTCTTTCTGTATTCTTTCGATCCCGTATATTAACCCTGGATAGGTACGGTGGGTCGTACGCGATCCCGAGCGTCAAAAAAAAAGAGGTTTTTCTCACGTGACTCACCCCCGTGACTGAATTTGTGGGTGATCGACCTGCAGGAGGTGTCTCCCCTACACGCTCTAGTAGTGTCCAGATGTGCATTGCTGTAGCTGTACTCCTTCCCCGATTTCTGAGACGCGTCGGGGTCGAGCGCGACCGAGTTTACCCTTCTAAGGTAATTTGCATAATTATCAAAGTTATTACGTATTATGAAATTGTCGTAGAATTGTGCAACTTGTATAGGTTATCAGTTGTGGAAAGTCTTGGTGGATTGTTTGGCTACCATGTGCATGATTTTTTTTTTAGTTAAAATGTCGTTCATCACCACGAGGACCATTTTACCACGAGTGCCCCTTTTTCATTTTTTTTAATTTTTTTGCCAAGTCATTTTTCCGTAAGATATTGCCAAATAGTGTCGTAAAACTTTTGCTTGTTTAGTGTTGGAAAGTGTGTCTAGATGATCTGGCTACCTATGCGTGACTTTGTTTTTGTCAGATACGACGTAGTTATTGGTATATTGGGTATTTAACTGCGGTTGCCAATTTCTGTTTTTTTTTTCAATATTTGTAAAAAATTTTACGTAGTAAGGAATTGCCGTATATTATTCATTTTTTTTTCATGTTTATGTGTTAGAAAGTGTGCCTTGATGGTTGGGCTAACACGTGCATGTCTTTTTTTTTATCTGAGATACCGTATATTAGAATGTTGGGCATTTTACCGCAAGTGCCCCTTTTTCATTTTTTTTTTTTTCATTTTTTTGCCAAGTCATTTTTCCGTAAGATATTGCCAAATAGTGTCGTAAAACTTTTGCTTTTTTAGTGTTGGAAAGTGTGTCTAGATGATCTGGCTACCCATGCGTGACTTTGTTTTTGTCAGATACGACGTAGTTATTGGTATATTGGGTATTTAACTTCGGTTGCCAATTTCAGTTTTTTTTTCAATATTTGTAAAAATTTACTACGTAGTAAGGAATTGCCGTATATTATTGATTTTTTTTTCATGTTTATGTGTTAGAAAGTATGCCTTGATGGTTGGGCTAACACGTGCATGTCTTTTTTTTTATCTGAGATGCCGTATATTAGAATGTTGGGCATTTTTCCGCGAGTGCCCCTTTTTATTTGTTTTGCATTTTTTGCTTTGTCATGTTACCGTAAGGAATTGGAAAGTAGTGTCGCAAAACTTATATTTTTATAGTGTTGGAAAGTGTTTCTAGATGATCTGGCTACCCATGCCTATTTTTTTTTTTAGCCAGATATGGCGTATATATAAGTATGTGTTCGATTTTCCTGTGATTGCCATTTTTTCGTTTTTTCCCATTTCTTTCAAAATTACTACGTACTAAGGAACTATCACAGAGTAATGATTCATTTATATGTTTATTTGTCGGAAAATGTGCCTTGATGGTTTGCCTAGCACGTGGCCGAAATTTTTTTTTTTTTTTGAAATGCCGTATATTAGAATGGCCATTTTTCCGCGAGTGCCCCTTTTTATTTGTTTTGCATTTTTTGCTTAGTCATGTTACCGTAAGGAATTGGCAAGTAGTGTCGCAAAACTTATAATTTTATAGTGTTGGAAAGTGTTTCTAGATGATCTGGCTACCCATGCCTATCTTTTTTTTTAGCCAGATATGGCGTAGGCCTATATATAGGTATGTGTTCGATTTTCGTGTGATTGCCATTTTTTCATTTTTTCCCATTTCTTTCAAAATTACTACGTACTAAGGAACTATCACAGAGTAATGATTCATTTAGATGTTTATTTGTCGGAAAATGTGCCTTGATGGTTTGCCTAGCACGTGGCGGAATTTTTTTGTTCTGAAATGCCGTATATTAGAATGTTAGCCATTTTTCCGCGAGTGCCCCTTTTTATTTGTTTTGCATTTTTTTGCTTAGTCATGTTACTGTAAGGAATTGGCAAGTAGTGTCGCAAAACTTATATTTTTATAGTGTTGGAAAGTGTTTCTAGATGATCTGGCTACCCATGCCTATCTTTTTTTTAGCCAGATATGGCGTATATATAGGTATGTGTTCGATTATCCAGTGATTGCCATTTTTTCGTTTTTTCCCATTTCTTTCAAAATTACTACGTACTAAGTAACTATCACAGAGTAATGATTCCTCTAGATGTTTAGCTAAAATGTTATATTGTTTCACATTTTTTTTTTCGATTTTATTTCCCTTCAAAAAATTTTTTTTGGGTCAGAATTTTAATTTTATAGTCGTAAAATAATCGACAATTATCCAGCAACCCACCATACAATTTTTATGCATATCCAATAATAATTAGAGTAGTAAATAACACCTTGAAATTAACATACCCTTCCTACATTTCAAGTGGCAGATTAGGGAGTCTGAGTCAGTGTGGTTGGCGGCCATTTTGTGGACATATCCGAAGCGTAAGTTGCCCTATCTATATATATTCTTGTTCCCTATAGAATTTGTGATATTTTGGTATATTTTTACCTGCATAAATATCATATTATATATTAAATATATGTATTTTTTTACGAAATTTCTAAGTACTCAAAAAATTACCTTTAGATATGGCCCCTGATATAAATGTAATTTACAAAATAATGAAGATTTTTTTACATATTTCTATTTTAGGATAACATATGTTTATTCCCTAAAAAAATTAGCCACTTCCTATTTCATTTGGGTACCCAAACAAATTCATGAAATTTGGACAAATTTTTTTGGCCAAAAAAAGTTACCCTTTTTTTCTCATTTCAGATCTTCACCTCCATGGGTCTGACTTCATCCAAAATACATCAAGATGTGTCCTAAACATTCAAGAATCAATTCCTAAAAGGATTTGTGTATATATGTATAAACTTTTTTTTATGAATTTTTATGTCAGGTCTTTTTTTTCTACTTAATTTTTTAAAATATTTATAATAAATAGTTTTTCTGCAGATGAGTAGTATTTATCTTTACAGTTGTTTTAAGCATTCAGTGAAGTTTTTTTTGGCAAAAGAAAAAAAGAGGTTACTGCAAAAACTGATTTTTCAAGAATTTTTTTTGGCGTCGGGGTCGTTCGTGTCCGAGTATACCCTTAAAGGGGTGTCCGAGGAGCGTACCTATCCAGGGTTAAAACTACACGTTAAATTTCCGTTTAGGAAATTACATTAGGTATTCTAGAATAGAATTAACCTTAGTTTAATATCTTGGGAGGTTACAGCAATTGAATGGCCAGGAAATACATGTATGTATCTTTCCTTTTTTTATAGCTTTTCTATATAAGCTAAATGTTTCAATATAAGTGAAAACCCTTTACTTGATAGTCATGGATTTTTCTTCTCTTTACAGGAGGACCATCCGAAGTGCGGGAGTGTGTTCTGAAATGTCTTCAGTAAGACCTTCTGTGGATATCAACATTGTAGGAGGCACGCAGCATGTGCAGCCTCCAGAGGTGATCTCCGGTATTGGGACCCTCAGGTTTGTACAGTATGTTCTAACCTGATTACCGAGGCTTTTGACAACCTAAGTCTACGGAGTCAAGGGATGCTGCCAGGGAAAAGTTACGATCCTGGGTGAGAGGTTTTCAGAAAAACACCTCAGGCCCCTACCTAGCAAATGAGGAGATGAGGGCCTACCTTTTCCCTAAAGCATCAGCCGATGCAGTCATTCCTCAGCCTCAGGTGGAGATACCAGCTGCCCAGAATCCGTTAGATTCAAAAGTCTCGGCCGCCCTTCAAGACATCCAATTGGACGATAAGATGTCGGAGTGTCGGATTCTACTGAGAAGGACCTTCTAGGAGAAGGTCAGGAAGAGAAGCTGTACAAGGCTCCTCAAGTAGAAGAGGAAGAAATCGACAAGGTGTCGGTTACATCGGTTCCGGACCCAGAACCTGTTCCCGCTACATCATCCGCTATCCCAGGTGATCTGGGAAGGACTCTTTCTTCTATTGTTGAGATGATCCAACAAATTCAAAAGAAGAATGAGGAGAGGGAGGCTGCAATGAAACTGGAGATACGTAGACTTGCAGCATCTCGTGGGCCCCAGAAGCGACTCAACGTGAAGGATCTTCCTTTATGCTCGGATACCAATCCTCGGAGGTATGCCGAACACATGCCAATGACAATCGGGAAGATCGTCATATCAGAAAAGTTTGGGGCAATTCCCCTGGAAGAGGTGGAATTTTTGGCACAACAAGGATTCTTATCCGAACTGTTATGTCCGACTTAGGAAGGAACCAGCCTCAAAGGAGGAGACTGAGCCGAAGGAGGTCATTGTTTTTTACCATAGTAAAGCTCAGGCTTTACTAGCGAGCTCGATGAAAGAGAGGGGCTTCACGAACTCAAAGGTGCCAGCCTTGAGTAAGAAGCTTCCCTCCTTTGTGGCCTCTCCTACCAGAGCATTTCCCTTCATGAAAAAGGGATATAAGGCAGCCTTAAAGGCGGTGGAGGCAGGGAAACCATGTCCCTCCTTGGAGGAGTGCAAGCCATTATCTCTGACCTTGCCCTTGGACTAAGAAGACTGGAAGGACGTACACCTTACCTTCTCAGTCGGAAAGCTGGAAGCTGATATTGCTGAACGTCAGTTCGGTGAGGAACTTCCAAAACTGTTGGAGGTTCTCTTGCGCAGAGAGCAAGAGACGAAGGAAAGACTTGCGGTATCGATGTCGTTACAAACGACATTACAAACGATGGCAAGTGACCCCAAGATCCAGGACATGGTCATGGTAGTGGCCAAAACCCATCTGGCCACGGTTACGAAGGATCTCTATAGCTTTATTAAAGCTAGGAGAGCCTGTAGAGAGTTCGTGTTCGCCTCGGCTGCGGTAAGGCATGAACCGAGGAAGCTGATCTCCTCTCGTATCTGGGGTAAAGACCTCTTTCCTAATGATGTGGTTAACGAGGTAGTAGACAAGGCCGCCACAGAGAATAGGAACCTTCTCAAAAAGTGGGGCCTAGATCTTAAGAGAAAGTCTTCTCTGGATGAGGGTCCCCAACCCAAGAGGAAGTCAAAAAGGCCTAGGCCATCCTCTCGGCCGGCTATACCATACCGACAGCAACAACAACAGCAACTTCCTGTGACCACGGTGCCTCAGATAATGGCATAACCTCCAACCACGTACCAGCTGGTACCTCAACAAGTGGCGACTCAGTCGCCAGTCTTTAACCCAGCCTTTGAAAGGCAGACTTCTTCCTTTCGTTAGAAGGCTAGAGGAACAGCCAGAGGTTCTCTTCTAGATGCCCTTCAAGAGGAAGGGGATCCAGGGGAGGACGAGGTCAAGGAGGCAAGTCCTCAGGTCCACAACAGCAGAAGTCAGGGAGGCTTCAGCTATTTAGGGATCACTGGACCTTCGATCCCTGGGCCCACAGCCTAATAAAGAATGGACTAGGTTGGAGTTGGGGTAGTCCTCCACCTCAATTTCCTCAATTCTCCCAACACTCAACACCCGTTCTGGAAGAATATATCAGAGAGCTCTTAGACAAAAGAGTAATCCGGAAAGTTAAGTCCATCAAATTCTAAGGGAGGCTGTTTTGTGTTCCAAAGAAGGACTCAGAAAAACTCAGAGTCATTCTAGACTTTTCGCCACTCAACAAGTTCATAGTGAACTACAAGTTCAGAATGCTCACACTTCAACACATAGGGACCCTACTGCCCAAAAGGGCATATATGGTCTCTATAGACTTGTCTGACGCTTATTGGCACGTTCCAATTAATCGTCACCTCTCCTCCTACCTAGGCTTCAAGTTACATAGAAAACTTTATTCCTTTAGAGCCATGCCTTGCGGGCTTAACATAGCCCCAAGGATTTTCACGAAGCTCGCAAACGCGGCCGTCCATCAATTACACCTAAAGGGAGTCCAAGTAGTAGCCTACTTGGACGACTGGCTGGTGTGGGCAGCATCCAAGACAGAATGCATGCAAGCTTCTGGGATAGTGATCCAGTTCCTGGAACATCTTGGATTAAAGATCAACATCAAAAAGTCTCGACTTTCTCCAGCTCAAAAATTTCAGTGGTTGGGAATCCACTGGAATTTGGAGTCACATCGACTTTCCATTCCTGGGAAGAAGAGGAAAGAGATAGCAAGATCTATCAAGAGACTGTTGAAATCCAAACGGATATCAAGACGCGAACAGGAGAGAGTGCTGGGCTCTCTACAGTTTGCTTTAATAATAGATCCAGTGCTAAGAGCACAGCTAAAGGATGCAACAGGAGTCTGGAGGAAATACGCATCAAACGTGCGAGGAGATGTAATAAGACCTCTACTGACTCGACTGCGAACGCTTCTCAAGCCGTGGTCCAGTGCCAAGCAACTGAAGAAATCAATACTTCTTCAACCTCCTCCCCCGTCAGTGACTATCCATACAGACGCTTCAAAGGAAGGCTGGGGAGGTCACTCTCATCAGAAGAGAGTCCAAGGAGCTTGGTCCAGTCTTTTCAAGTCATTTCACATCAACTTTCTAGAAGCCATGGCAGTCCTTCTGACTTTAAAGAAAGTATCTCCTCGCCACTCGACCCACATAAGACTGGTTCTAGACAGCGAGGTGATAGTGAGATGCCTGAATCGACAAGGGTCGAGGTCACCTCAAATCAACCAAGTGATGTTGGCCATATTCCGTCTGGCAGAATGGAAGAAATGGCACCTGTAAGCAGTTTACATTCAATGGTTCCGCAATGTGACAGCGGACGCTCTATCCAGGTTTACACCTATAGAGTCAGAATGGTCCCTTGATGCAGGATCGTTCTCATTCATCTCGAGCCAAGTCCTGGAGCTGCAGATAGACCTCTTTGCGACGAAAGACAACAAGAAAATAGATTGTTACGTATCCCCATACGAGGATCCGCTAGCGGAGGCAGTGGACGCTATGTCCCTAGACTAGAACAGATGGTCCAATATTTATCTGTTTCCGCCGCACGACCTCCTTTTGAAGGTTCTTGACAAACTAAGATCCTTCAAAGGGAAGGCAGCGAAAGTGGCCTACAAGTGGCCAAATAGCGTGTGGTTCCCTCTGACATTGGAACTACGACTAAAATTCGTACCGCTACCGGATCCATCCCTATCTCAGCGAATACAGAAGTCGACTGTCTTTGCTTCATCACAGAAAACCAGGAACCTACATCTCATGATTTTCTCTCCTTAGTGTGGAAGAAAAGGTGAGCAGCCGACACAATACTATTGCTAAGGCGTTTAGAAGGTTTTGAAGTTAAAGTCATATTTCTGTTCGTACTCGCTTTGGGGGCCCGATTGTGTGAACTTAATCTATTTCCAGACCCAACGTTTCTTACCAAGAACAAGCTACCCACCAGCAGGTGGGGTCCCTAGAGAATCTGCCCTCTGAAGGAAGTTGTATCTCTATGTCCAGTGGAGTGCCTAAGGGTCTATCTTCATAGATCTTCAGACTTATGGGAGGACAGCTGTTCAGAGGAGAAACCTCGGGCTCAAAGTTATCTATAACTAAGGGCGAAACTCACCCGTGTTATTTGCAAAACGGGTCCTGATAGTACACCCACTAGTCATGATCCGAGAGGAGTTGCTTCTTCCATAAAATTTCTTATTTATATGGACCTTAAACATCTTTGTTCGTACAGCAGGTGGTGGTCATCCAAGGTGTTCGTTATGCAAAGCAAGTGGAGCAACTCAAGTAGTCTGTGGTAGCAGCAGGTAGAATCTTTTAACCTTCTGTTTTAAATCTGCGAGGAACAGTGTAATTAATTTGGGATGATTAATTAGGAGGGTAGGTGTGTAGTCACTGTATGTACTACACACTGAGCGATAGGCCACGAAAGTGTCCTTACGAACTGTTCCATTGACGTTGGTGAACTATAGCATAATACGGACACTTGTGCCAAGCATTTCTTACGCTAGTGTAAATAAACAGTATACAGATTGTATCATTATTATTAATTCAATTGAAGTGGTAAATCTGTTTCATGGTAGATGAAACAATATTTTCTGTTGACTGTTTTCTTTGTGCTTTAATGGATATCATCCACTTTTTATAAATTTTATAAAGGTTGGTCTGATATGTATGTTTATTGAATTTTAATAAACTAGTTCACAGTGAACCCTGCGTTTTATTCGTCCACACTCATTTTATTAAAAATGTACTGAGCATTGAGATTAAAATATGGATATTTTTATCATGGTATGTGTTTTAAAATTGTTCCCTGATTCAAGCAAAAGTTCACTCTCTCTTTAACCCTTCCTTAGGAAGGGTTGACGTGGTACTCTAACGGGATAGTGGCAGAGATACAAAATTTGTTCCTATGCGGATACGACCTTTATCAAATATTTATTAAGAGTAGTCACATTGGCGATAGTGTCACAAATACATTCTGACTTTGGCAATTCTTATACAAACATTGCTTTATAATGTATAGGGCGAGACCCCTATACAAGCTTGTCATTTTGTCATCCATAAATTTTTATGTCCTCCCCGAGACTTTTTCCAGAGTCTAGTACGACTCTTCCCTGTGGGGGGCAGGAAGCACTAACATAGTTCATGCTTAGATGAAATGATGTATGACGGTAACATCATAGGTCTCTAGGTCTAGACGGACCAGGAAAATACTTTCTTGAGAGTATGGCACCGATTGAGAATCCATAGATACAATAATGCTCTG
>NC_090756.1:83365855-83368355 GCF_036898095.1 Palaemon carinicauda
TGACTGTAACGACTTCTCATTTTATGAACGAAGAGTTTATTATGGGTATAAAGGTCTTCACTCCTCAACATTTGATGAAGTTTCACTGTTTTGTTAATCAATGTATATTTATTTCATGAATGGAAAAAAAGTTGAAATTTTTTGAGTTAGGCATATAAAATATAATCAATAATGTCAAGTGATACATTTGTTATTTACGAAATCTATATGTATATGCTATCATGTTTACACATTGATTTTATTTTAACTATTATTTGAAGTATTATGAAAATTAGGTTTTAATTGTGCTTTCAAAATTCCCATCAATTGGGAAAATTATCCCCATCAATTGAGAAAAAACCCGCATTAATTGAGAAAAAAAATTCCATCTATTGAGAAAATTTCCCATCAATTGGGAAAAGCATCCCCATCAATTGAGAAAAAAATTGCATAAATTGAGAAAAAAAAAATCCCATCTGTTGAGAAAATTTCCCATCAATTGGGAAGAAAAATCCCATCAGTTGAGAAAAATTCATATTACCTGAGAAAAAAAATTCCAATCAATTGAGAAAAAATTTCCATCAGTTCGGATCAATTTCCATCCATTGAGAAAAATAACTGTCCGTCAACTGAGAAAATATCCCATCACTTGAAAAGAAATTCCCATCGATCGACAATAAATTCCCATCAACTGAGATAAAGAGGCAATATACTTATTAGTCAGGAAATAGTCTTTCAATAACAATAATAGACATATCATCTATTTATCATAATTAATTCTAAAAATCCTTGTAATCATAATTTATTCAACAAACTAGTATATGCAACCCGTCAAAAGTGATGGCTACATATTTAGAGAGATATTCACACATGTCCACACGCATCTCCCTCTCACCACGGTATGACTACTCTCTCTCCCAACCACCCTATGGACGAATAGAGTTGAGTGTGACAGGAAGGATATATATATATATATATATATATATATATATATATATATATATATATATATATATATATATATATATATATATTTATTTATATATATAAATATATATACATATATATATATATATATATATATATATATATATATATATATATATATATATATATATATATATATATATTTAGTATACGATATATATATACTCAGACACTTGTTCTTTGTTATATAGCAGAGATTCTTATCCAAGTCATATGGAATAAATGTCATTGTAATCCATCTTATCAAACATCACCAATAAATATATATATATATATATATATATATATATATATATATATATATATATATATATATATATATATATACATATATACATATATATATATATATATATATATATATATATATATATATACATATATATATATATATATATATATGTATATATATATATATATATATATATATATATATATATATATATATATATATACATATATACATATATATATATATATATATATATATATATATATATATATATATATATATATGTGTGTGTGTGTGTATATATATATATATATATATATATATATATATATATATATATATATATATATATATATATATATATATATCTTAAGAATAACATAAATGAAATGTATATATTTCCATTTGCATAATCCATTATACCATCGTTTCTCGTCAAGGGCCAACAGCAAGAAAATTCCCTGATGATACAAGCCTTTTTTCCTCCATCTTGCTCAACTTGTTCCCAACCATCAGGCTGACCACGTCCTGAATATTCAGTATCCTTGTTATTACCAAAATGTCGCACGCTGGAATATTCGGCGGGTAATATCTGGCCAGGAATATTCCAACAGTTCTAGTTTTCACAATCAAGACTCCGACCGTTCCTCTTTGGTTCGATGTTTTAAACAAAAGCGTAGACAAGAAATCAGCGGACTTTGGGTCGTTGTGAAATTTCTATTTCTTTTCTTCTTTTTATTATTGTTTTGGTTTGTAGTTCCAAATGGATTTCCTGAGTGCTAGAGTGCTTTGAAAGAAGAGGGGCATATACCTGCACCTGTAGAAAAAAACAAAAACAAATTTACACACACACACACACACACAAACACACACACACACACACACACACACACATATATATATATATATATATATATATATATATGTATATATATATATATATATATATATATATATATATATATATATATATATATATATATATATATATACATATACACGCATATATATCGTAAGCTGTTGCTAGTCCACTGCAGAACTAAGGCCTCAGTTATGTCCTTCCACTTGTGTCTGTGTATGGTCCACACCTGCATACTTTCTTAATTCATCAATTCATCGTCATCTCTTCCTTCCCCTGTTTCTATTGCAATTTCTAGGCACCCACTCTATTATTCCTAATGTCCATCTATTGTCTGTCATTCTCATTATATGTCCTGCCCTATGGGCGACACGTCGAAAATATTTTTTTAGATTTTCGAAGAACTGTCATGGAAATGTTTTTATTATTTTAAAACTGAAAAC
>NC_090756.1:83375855-83379151 GCF_036898095.1 Palaemon carinicauda
CATACCAGACAATTTACATGAAAAGGCAAATACATCTGTAAAAAACTTACGATCCAGCATTGAACATAACCCAGCATCTAGCACAGGAATTTTCCCAAAACTATGCTTGTTCTGTAACTGCAGTGAAAAGTCAGCAGGAAAAAACAAGCCAAAAGAAAGACTAGGCAACTGTGAAACCATTGCGAGTGCACAAAGTATCCAAGATGCAGCACAGACACTGTGTGATGGACAGCTTTTAGCAAAAATTGCTGGTATTGACCTCATCTCTAAAGAGGTCAAATATCACCACTCCTGCAGAAAATCTTACCTTCAACGTGCCCAGAGAGAACTGGTGACATTCAATCATGCATCCGAAAAATCACAAGCCCACAAGGCTGCTTTCATTGAGCTAAAACAATACATTGACAAAACATCTCGTCAGACTGGTATTACTGCATTCACCACAGCAGAGGGAGCAAAAAAAACAATGGATGATCACCTGTGCAGCAAGGAGTGCCATTGTAGGAGCATTGTTCTTGAAAGCAGGTTTAAAGTCCACCGATGACACAGCAAAGGAACTCAAGTCTTATCGGGTTAAAAGGGACAATGATGATCTGCAGGCTCTTGTGAACAACATAGAGGCCCGTGTTAACCCATTCAACCTTGCTAATGACCCAAATTTATATTGCCTGACAACTGGGAAAAGTGTACCTGAGGACATCAAGAGTGACTTGGTAAATTGCACTAAGACTGGTCAAGCTTGGTGTGACGAGTTTGCAAATGGCTGCCTTGGGGACCCTACAAGATTTGAACAACCAACACCATGACGCAAAATCAAAAACTTTGCATCCACAGCTTTCAAGAGTAAAATCAGTAATGATATGAAGATTATTGAATTGAAGGGCACCAGAGATTTGTTTGGACGTCTTCTCTACCTTAGTACCACACAGAATGTTGACCTAGAGCTAGTCTTTACCTACCCTCTCACACCCGTACCCCTTCACAAGATTGAAGGCATGGTAAACAGCACACCCCCACCTACTGAAACGGATATTACCATCATCGACGCCATGTTCTTGTTGCACACACTGCAGAATTTACAACCAACATTTGGGGAATTGGCTCAGCTAATCATCTGTCGGTTGTGCCAGATGCAGTCTCATCGAATAGATTTGGTTTGTGACACCTACATCACTCTTTCTATTAAAGATGTGGAACACCCAAGACGTGGAAATGACGATGCAACATACACCATAGCAGAGACAAAGCAGAAGTGTTCAAAAGACTGGCAGAAGGCATTGCGGTCATCAGTTTTCAAGACAGCATTTTTTCAGTTCCTCCTGTCAGATTGGACTGAACACACAGATATAGATATCTTGGCTGGTCACATAGTCTATCTCACTCTTGACAAAACCTGCTACGCCTTCAATGCCAGGGACGGAAAAGTCCACAGCTTAGATGTCTCCATGAAGAAGCTAATACATGGATTATGTACCATCTACATCACATCCTCGAAAAGAACAGATTTGCTTCAGTAGTCATCAGAAGTTCGAACACAGATGTGTTTATTTTGCTCCTGTATCACATTACAAATCATACGAATGCCAACAGTTTCACTATTTGGATGGTCGCTGGCCTTAGCAGTAACAACACAAGGAGACATTAACATCTCACAGCTGGTGGCTCATATGGATCGAGCCATGATTGATGCTTTACCAGCACTGTATGTCTTCACTGGTTCAGACTACACATCATCATTTATGAGCAAAGGAAAGTTGAAAGCCTTGAAGTTGATTATGAAGCATGAAAGTTTTAAGGAAGTTTTTGCAAACCTTGGGGTTAATGCTGTAGTCACTCCTGAAGGTTTGGCTGCTATTGAAAAGTTCACTTGTGCATTGTATGGCTTGCCCAAACTCAACAGCATCAATGATGCTAGATTTTCTCTTTTCTAACAGAAGTATGCACCAAAGAGGAATGAAAATTTTTTAGAAAAAAATTCAAGGAATTAATCCTAGCAGCATGCCACCATGTCAGGAAGTCTTGCTCAATAAAATCCACAGAACCAACTATGTTGCTGCCATGTGGAAAAATGCCAAACGTCCTCAGCCGTGTACAACTCGAGCCGAGGAACACGAATGGAAACTGGTCGGCAACTCATTTGTTATTGACTGGTTTAATGGAAACCAACTTCCACAGAGTGTGGTAGTATCTTCTTAGTCATGATACAGAAGATGACATCAACATAGATGTGACTGATAATCAAACTCATTTTGACTCTAGTGATGAATCTGACTTTGATGATGGACAGTAAACTTTGTGTCATCATGAAATGAATGATTTGATTAGGATACACAGAGAACAGTTTGCTGCCAGCATGAAAGCATTAAAATATATAGATACTACTATGCCAATGGGCCATGACCTTTGCATATTTAACTATCTTATTGCAACACCAAAAGTAATGCTATGTTGTAGTTTAAATCATCATCCACTTCTTGGTGTAATTCAAAACGCAATTATTTGTTTGTGTACACATCTAATTTGCATTACAAACCATTGAAAACTATGATATGTTAATGTTCCAAATAAACATACTTTGAGACATTAGAAAGAATAAGTTATTTCAATTGCATGTACAACAATATATTGGCATTTCATTGGTAGAAAATCCGAAAAAGAGAGAATTACGAAATGCCACTTATTCACTATAACTTTCCGTGACATCTTTGATAATCTGAAAGTTAAAAAACAACAACAAAATAATCCTACATTAGTCACATCAAATGAATCATAGAAAGGTATCGTTACCAAAATATAATTATTTGGAGGCACTTTATACATTAACATTTGGGAAATGAACATTTAAATTGAAATGTATGACATTGGGAGGCGCCTTAGAGAAAGTTTATTTTCACAAGGGGTACCCATATTCAATGTGCATTTCTGAAAAAAACGGCTACTGCTGTGTTTGTAAGAAATAGATTTTTGAATTCCTGAGAAAATTCTACTATAGAAATAACTAACAGACCTTTTGCACTCAAAAACATAAATAAAACCCCCCGAGCTCTGGGACTACTTCCTTCCCCTGTTTCTTTTGCAATTTCTAGGCACCCACTCCAGTATTCCTAATGTCCATCTATTGTCTGTCATTCTCATTATATGTCCTGCCCTATGGGCGACACGTCGAAAATATTTTTTTAGATTTTCGAAGCAATGTCGTGTAAATGTTTTTATTATTTGAAAACTGAAAACTGTTCTTATATTAATCTTAATAACAGAAAGAAACAGCGCATTTTAAACCATCTTTTTTAAACCAA
>NC_090756.1:83379651-83382151 GCF_036898095.1 Palaemon carinicauda
CCAAATTGAAAAAATAGATATATTAAATATAAGTAAAACATGGTATTCACAAGAGACTGGCAGTGATGACCAGATAAAGGGTTTCTAAACTTATAGATCAGACAGAAAAAATAGGAATCAAGGGGGAACCGCAATATATGGAAGAGACATAAATCAAGGAAAAATCTGTGAAAAATACAGCAACACAGAATGTGAATTGATTGCGGTAGAATTTGAATTTGAAAAACTAGTGAATATTGTAGTTTACAGACCCCCAAATACTAAGGAGTTTGACATAATAATAGAAAAAATAGATGATATATGTAGAAACGATAAAGACTGGAATATACTCCTATCCGGAGATTTTAACTTTCCTTTCGTGGATTGGAAAGAACGCATAGAAGAAAGTGGTTGTATGTATACATATAAAAAAGAGAGTAATAGTAGCGCAGAAGATAAGAGGCAATTTGAAAAGCTTCAAGATATACTATTAGAACATAATATGCAATAAATAAACCACATTCCAACAAGAAAGGAAAATGTCCTAGATCTAGTATTTGTGAATGAGGTGAATTATGTTAAAGAAATAATAGTGTATAACACGGGAATTTCAGACCACAATGTCATAGAATTGATAGTTCATTCCAAAGCAAGTGATCACAGAATTAATAAAAGCACAAAACTTTGGGAAGGATATGGAATATATAATTTTTACAGTAGGAATATAAAATGGTCAGAAATAAATGAAGAACTGAATAAAAGAATGGAAAAATGTATTTATAAGTCATAATATACAGGTAAATACGGACAGACTGTACAAAATACTGGAGTAAATTGTTGAAAAATATGTACCGAAAAAAAACGATAAACAAAAGACGTGCATACCAAGAGACAGAAGGATCTTATTTCAGAAAATTAGAAAGTGGAAGAAAAATCTTGCAAAAGAAAAAAATATGTGGAAAATGAGGGAAATAAAATGTAAGATAGAAAATGCAGAACAAAAGATTTTACAGTCGAAAGAAAATGAAAAAAGGGACTTAGAAGAAAGGACACTTCAAAATATAAAAAGAAACCCCAAAGTACTTTACTCCTATGCAAAAAAGATGAATAAAAGGAGAATAGAAATAGGCCCTCTAAGAATTGAAGGACGGCTAACGAATGAAAAAAAAAGGAAATATGCAACATATTAGCAGAAAAATATAAGAGTGAGTTCACGCCAAGAATTGCGAATGAGAATAATGAAACAGAAATGAGAGAAGAAAATGTTGAATATCTAACGGATATAGATTATTAATGAAGCATATATTGTCACGGCTATAAAGGAAATTAAAAATGGATCGGCAGCCGGACCAGATGGAGTTCCAGCGATTTTGTTAAAAAAAAAATTGCAAACACTATCGTGAAGCCGCTTGCAATACTGCTAAGACAGAGTGTAGATATGAGCGAGATATATGTTAAACATAAATTAGCTTATATAACCCCTATCTTCAAAAGTGGATCAAGACTAGAGGCAAGCAATTATAGACCTGTTAGTCTAACATCACATATTATGAAAGTGTATGAGAGGGTAATAAAAAAGAAAATAATGAACCATTTGGTCAAAAATTATTTGTTTAATATGGGTCAACACGGTTTCGTACCTGGAAAAAGTACACAGACCCATCTGATAGCACACTATGAAAACTTATACAAAAATATGATAAATGAAAAAGACACAGATGTGATCTATCTAGATTTTGCAAAAGCCTTTGACAAGGTAGACCATAACATATTGGAGAAAAAAATGAGAAAGCATAATATTGTGGGAAAGATAGGAAAATGGGTAAAAGAATTCCTGCAAAACAGAAAACAGATAGTGGTTGCAAATGACGAGAAATCAGATGAAGCCCAGGTAATATCTGGTGTGCCACAAGGTACGGTATTAGCTGCACTGCTATTTGTTATTATGATCTCAGATATAGACTGTGATGTTGAAAACTCCGTAGTGAGAAGTTTCGCCGATGACACAAGAATAAGTAGAGAAATTACTTGTGATGAAGATAGGAACTCACTACAAAGAGATTTAAAACAGAATATATGAATGGGCGGAGATAAATAGGATGGTATTTAACTCCGATAAATTCGAATCAATAAATTATGGAAACAGAAAAGGAATGGTGTATGCATACAAGGGACCTAATAATGAGACAATCACAAACAAGGAAGCAATTAAAGACCTTGGTGTAATGTTAAATAGGAATATGTTATGCAACGACCAAATAGCAACACTGTTGGCTAAATGTAAAGCAAAAATGGGAATGTTATTCAGACACTTTAAAACCAGAAAAGCTGAACACATGATTATGCTTTACAAAACATATGTGCGTAGTACACTCGAGTACTGCAATGTGATATGGTACCCACACTACCAAAAGGATATTGCACAAATAGAGAGTGTACAAAGGTCCTATACTGCTAGAATAGAAGAAGTTAAGGACCTTGACTACTGGGAAAGACTGCAATTTTTAAAACTATACAGTCT
>NC_090756.1:83389651-83392151 GCF_036898095.1 Palaemon carinicauda
GAACTTTATCAGTCTCTGCTGGAAATTTCCAGCAACACTTTGCTGGAATCATTAAACAAGATTTTAAGTGGCATTAGCCGTTATGCGAGTCCGTTTTTACTGGATGTTAAGATTGTATTTTGTTCTTATCAAAGGCGCGGGGTTGGTTTGGAGTTTAATGAGATCCGAGTTGTTGAATTCTTCTCTTGCAATGTAACGATTTCGGTTACGCTGATAGCAAAGAGAAAAATATGATAGTTTTTCTTTTTTCTATTATTCCAGGTTTTTGATTTTGGTCAATTAAAAGGTATACAAAACTGGCATGATTGGAAAAAAAAATAGTTTTCATATCCCAAAAATGTCTTTCGATATTTCAAGGTTTTATCGGTTCATTAAAAAAGTTACAAAATTGGTTTAAAAAAGATGCGCTGTTTCTTTCTGTTATTAAGATTAATATAAGAACAGTTTTCAGTTTTCAAATAATAAAAACATTTACACGACATTGCTTCGAAAATCTAAAAAAATATTTTCGACGTGTCGCCCATAGGGCAGGACATATAATGAGAATGACAGACAATAGATGGACATTAGGAATACTGGAGTGGGCGCCTAGAAATTGCAAAAGAAACAGGGGAAGGAAGTAGTCCCAGAGCTCGGGGGGTTTTATTTATGTTTTTGAGTGCAAAAGGTCTGTTAGTTATTTCTATAGTAGAATTTTCTCAGGAATTCAAAAATCTATTTCTTACAAACACAGCAGTAGCCGTTTTTTTCAGAAATGCACATTGAATATGGGTACCCCTTGTGAAAATAAACTTTCTCTAAGGCGCCTCCCAATGTCATACATTTCAATTTAAATGTTCATTTCCCAAATGTTAATGTATAAAGTGCCTCCAAATAATTATATTTTGGTAACGATACCTTTCTATGATTCATTTGATGTGACTAATGTAGGATTATTTTGTTGTTGTTTTTTAACTTTCAGATTATCAAAGATGTCACGGAAAGTTATAGTGAATAAGTGGCATTTCGTAATTCTCTCTTTTTCGGATTTTCTACCAATGAAATGCCAATATATTGTTGTACATGCAATTGAAATAACTTATTCTTTCTAATGTCTCAAAGTATGTTTATTTGGAACATTAACATATCATAGCTTTCAATGGTTTGTAATGCAAATTAGATGTGTACACAAACAAATAATTGCGTTTTGAATTACACCAAGAAGTGGATGATGATTTAAACTACAACATAGCATTACTTTTGGTGTTGCAATAAGATAGTTAAATATGCAAAGGTCATGGCCCATTGGCATAGTAGTATCTATATATTTTAATGCTTTCATGCTGGCAGCAAACTGTTCTCTGTGTATCCTAATCAAATCATTCATTTCATGATGACACAAAGTTTACTGTCCATCATCAAAGTCAGATTCATCACTAGAGTCAAAATGAGTTTGATTATCAGTCACATCTATGTTGATGTCATCTTCTGTATCATGACTAAGAAGATACTACCACACTCTGTGGAAGTTGGTTTCCATTAAACCAGTCAATAACAAATGAGTTGCCGACCAGTTTCCATTCCTGTTCCTCGGCTCGAGTTGTACACGGCTGAGGACGTTTGGCATTTTTCCACATGGCAGCAACATAGTTGGTTCTGTGGATTTTATTGAGCAAGACTTCCTGACATGGTGGCATGCTGCTAGGATTAATTCCTTGAATTTTTTTCTAAAAAATTTTCATTCCTCTTTGGTGCATACTTCTGTTAGAAAAGAGAAAATCTAGCATCATTGATGCTGTTGAGTTTGGGCAAGCCATACAATGCACAAGTGAACTTTTCAATAGCAGCCAAACCTTCAGGAGTGACTACAGCATTAACCCCAAGGTTTGCAAAAACTTCCTTAAAACTTTCATGCTTCATAATCAACTTCAAGGCTTTCAACTTTCCTTTGCTCATAAATGATGATGTGTAGTCTGAACCAGTGAAGACATACAGTGTTGGTAAAGCATCAATCATGGCTCGATCCATATGAGCCACCAGCTGTGAGATGTTAATGTCTCCTTGTGTTGTTACTGCTAAGGCCAGCGACCATCCAAATAGTGAAACTGTTGGCATTCGTATGATTTGTAATGTGATACAGGAGCAAAATAAACACATCTGTGTTCGAACTTCTGATGACTACTGAAGCAAATCTGTTCTTTTCGAGGATGTGATGTAGATGGTACATAATCCATGTATTAGCTTCTTCATGGAGACATCTAAGCTGTGGACTTTTCCGTCCCTGGCATTGAAGGCGTAGCAGGTTTTGTCAAGAGTGAGATAGACTATGTGACCAGCCAAGATATCTATATCTGTGTGTTCAGTCCAATCTGACAGGAGGAACTGAAAAAATGCTGTCTTGAAAACTGATGACCGCAATGCCTTCTGCCAGTCTTTTGAACACTTCTGCTTTGTCTCTGCTATGGTGTATGTTGCATCGTCATTTCCACGTCTTGGGTGTTCCACATCTTTAATAGAAAGA
>NC_090756.1:83402151-83405420 GCF_036898095.1 Palaemon carinicauda
TTTGTGGTGAGAGTGAGGTTTCCGATAGTACCTCTCGGGCTTACCCACTTCCCCCAGGTATGACTACGCCCTCTCCCCTTTAGTCTAAGGACGGGGAAATACCAAATAGTTCTATATCCTGCAATGCCAATTAGCGTGACAGGGGAGAAATACATCTTTATATACAGCGAGAGACATGGCTCTATTATATACAGAAGATACGTGTAAATTGAAAACTCTCTCTCTCTCTCTCTCTCTCTCTCTCTCTCTCTCTCTCCTTTAAACAATAATGAAAAAGAAAACCCTTATATATATATATATGTATATAAATTATATATATGTGTGTATGTATGTATGTATATATATATATATATATATATACTGTATATATATATATATATATATATATGCAAGAAAAGGATCCTTTTATATCCCATCGACTTATAACCCAAAATGGATATAATAATAATAATCGTCATTAACGAACTTTGAATGGAAGAGGAGAGGGAAAGGAAAAGGAGAGGAAAAGTAAGAGGGGAGGAAAAGTAAAAGGGAAATGAAGAGTAAGAGGGAGAAAGAAGGTCAGAGAATAAAATTATATGATAGTCACAATTGTAAAGGGAGACGCAATCAATACGACGAATTTTGCTTGACCTACTTCTTGTTAATTGTATTTAGATTTTTTTGCTAATAATGTGTGTGTGTGTGTGTATGCTTATAACAACTGATGCAGAATTTCTCTCAATAGACTCTAAAGCATCAAAAACAATTTTTGGAATCAAATATCAGCAGCATATAATATATAGAGCAATTCTCGAGGTGGCAAAAGTGTCCAAGGAAGATGAGTTAGTCCACGATTACTTGAATGAAAGCCGCTGATAAGACGGGGTTCACACAGAGATGTGGCCAATGACAATGAAATGGGAGGTTTGGATCTGAGAATTGGGTTGAGGTCAGAGGGATTGTAGAGGAGAGAGACATATGGTGTGAATTCTTTGAGGTTCTATGCATCCCGTTGATGCCACAGAATTTATATACAGTATATATATATATATATATATACATGTATATATATATATATATATGCATGTATATATATATATATATAATATATTGTATATATGTTTTATATATACATATATACACATATATATATATATAAATAAAATATATATATATATATATATATATATATTGTATATACACACACACACATACACACGGTACCAACCGTGTGTCACACAATTGTACATAATTCCTTTTGTATATATTATGCTTGTATCTGCGCTCTTCCCTCGCACTAAAACGAACATGAAAATTCACGTCTCCGGTTTTCCTCTGTGACATTGTCTGTCTTGTAAACATGTTATGTCCTGTTGCCTTGAGGTTTTGTATATAAAGGAGAGTGTTCTATAATATTATAACTTAGTTGATTGCATCCTGCCTTTGAGTTCACAACCTCGACTCGCTCCCACAGCCTTCCACCCCCACAACCTCGCCCCTTCATCGTTGGTAGTACTATGGCGGACTCTACGGCAGTTGGTGTTGCAGCCGCTACATTCAAACTTTCATCGTTTGCCAGCAGAGAGGCGTTTGCTTGGTTTCAGCGCGCAGAAGTCCAGTTTCGTATCAGGGGCGTGACTCGCTCAACCACCAAAGCGAATTATGTTCTCGCGGCGATACCCGAGGACACCTTCCCAGAAATATCCGACTGGCTTTGTGAACAAGGAGACACCCCAATAGCGTATGACGCCCTCAAAACATACCATCTGCAGCAGTACTCGCCGTCGCCAGCTGCCGGAATAGGAAAGCTTTTTCAGCTCTCGCAACAACCGCTGGGGGACGAAAGGGCTTCGCTTGCCCTCAGGGAAATGACCAGTATCACTCGCCTTCAACCTGCCGCATACGGCTCTCCTCGTGAGGTGAACCTACTTCGTGCCCTTTGGATACGCCGTTTACCCGAACCTGTACGCGCTGCCATACCCGATATCAATAGTTTACCCATAAAGGACTTGATGACCAAAGCCGACGCCCTTATGGACAGCCACTTAGAGACCTCCATCAATGCCTCCACCCCTGACGACGAGGATGCCTATTCAACGTACACCGAAGCTGACAGGAATGCCGTAAGACACACACGCCTACCCCGTGACGTGCCGAAGCGGCGACAAAGCCGCCCACCACCCACCAATTGCTCGCGCCCCAACGAACAACTTCTACAGTCACTTACTACCTCCCATCCGCCGCAGTTTTGCTACTACCACTTCAGATTCGGGGCAACCGAGAAGAAATGTGCCAAGGATTGTCAGTGGCCAAAAAACGTGTAAGTAGGACATCGCTTGTGGCGGTGGCCTCCCGTGTTTCTAATCTTTTCTTTTTACAGGATGCAGGAACGGGCGTGCGAATTTTGGTAGACACGGGTGCTTGTCGTTCTCTTTTGCCAAGGAAACTCTTCAAGGCACGACGTAGTCTGTCTACATCTGCCGATGTCCGCTTGGTAGCTGCCAACGGATCTGCGATACCCACCTACGGTTACGAGAACCTCACATTATCGTTCGGAAACGGTAAATTCAATTGGAAGTTTCTCGTTGCTGACGTCACAATGCCAATCCTCGGTGCGGATTTCCTCTCTCATTTCCACTTTCTGGTCGATGTCGCCCACCGACGATTGGTCAACGCAGACTCGTACTTGTCGACACCTCTTCAACCCGCCCCCTCTAACCTCGCTCTCCACATCAGCGCACCCACGGATGCCTACGCCCACCTCCTCACGTCGTACCTGGAAGTTTTCCGTCCAGAACTTCGCCAAACGCCCACGGTTCCTGCTAAGCACGGTATTTATCACCATATCAAGACGACGGGACCCCAGTCTTCGCAAAATTCAGACGTCTGGCACCGGAACGATTGGCAGCCACCAAACAGACGTTCGCCGAAATGGAGGAAATGGGCCTTTGCCAAAAGGCCTCCAGCCCATGGTCGTCACCCTTACACATCGTTCTGAAGGAAGACGGCCCCCTCCGTCCGTGCGGGGATTACAGGCGCCTGAACATGCAAACAGAACTGGATCACTACCCCCTCCCAAACATTGCCAACGTGACCTCCTACCTGCACAAAGCGAAGGTTTTCTCTGCGCTCGAGATCCTGAAGGGGTATTATCAGGTGCCTATGAACCCAGAAGACATCCCAAGACCGCCATCATCACTCCGTTTGATATATACACCTTCAATTACTCCTGTTTTGGCCTTCGTAATGCTGGGGCAACTTTTCAACGTTTCATGGATGGCATCTTA
>NC_090756.1:83408420-83410920 GCF_036898095.1 Palaemon carinicauda
TATATATATATATATATATATATATATATACATATATATATATATATATATATGTATATAAAATATATATATATATTATAATATATATATATATATATATATATAAATATATGAAGGAATAATAAAAATTCTTTATGTATGTTTTTCCTCGTGTAGATTATATATATATATATATATATATATATATATATATATTATATATATATATATATATATATATATATATATGTATATTTCTACCTCATACTTGGGATTGAACGCTAGCCCCTTCTAATGAAAGGCCAGGTCGAAACCAACCATGCCACGAGAGGCCATAAAAGGAAATCCGAAACCTGACGCTAGTCCTAGCTGTCCGAAAATTTACCTGGCGAGACATCAGTCCTCTTACCGGCAAGTTTTACCCGATTTCCCCGGCCCACCACGTGACACAATTGGTAGTAATTTCATACAAATTACCCCTAATGAGTCAATATGGATAAATATCAACACAACATGGTGTTCAATAAAAATAAATTTCTACCTCATACTTGGGATCGAACGCTAGCCCCCCTTCTAATGAAAGGCCAGGTCGAAACCAACCATGCCACGAGAGCCCATAAAAGGAAATCCAAACCTGACGCTAATCTAGCTGTCCGAGGATTTACCTGGCGAGACATCAGTCTATTTCCAGCGAGTTTTACCCGATTTCCCCAGCCCACCACGTGACACAATTGGTAGTAATTCATTCAAATTAACCCTAATGAATCAATATGGATAAATATCAACACAACATCGTGTTCAAATAAAAAATAAATTTCTACCTCATACTTGGGATCGAACACTAGCCCCTTCTAATGAAAGGCTAGGTCTAAACCAACCATGCCACGAGAGGCCATGAAAGGAAATCCGAACCTGACGCTATTCTAGCTGTCCAAGGATTTACCTGGCGAGACATCAGTCTCTTACTAGCGAGTTTTACCCCGATTTCCCCGGCCCGCCACGTGACACAATTGGTAGTAAATCATTCAAATTACCCCTAATGAGTCAATATGGATAAATATCAACACAACATCGTATTCAAATAGATATAAATTTCTACCTCATACTTGGGATCGAACGCTAGCCCCTTCTAATGAAAGGCCAGGTCGAAACCAACCATGCCAGGAGAGCCCATAAAAGGAAACCCGAACCTGACGCTAATCTAGCTGTCCGAGGATTTACCTGGCGAGACATCAGTCTCTTACCAGCGAGTTTTACCCGATTTCCCCGACCCACCACGTGACACAATTGGTAGTAATTCATTCAAATTACCCCTAATGAGTCAATATGGATAAATATCAACACAACATCGTGTTCAAATAGAAATAAATTTCTACCTCATACTTGGGATCGAACGCTAGCCCCTTCTAATGAAAGGCCAGGTCGAAACCAACCATGCCACGAGAGGCCATTAAAGGAAATCCGAACCTGACGCTAATCTAGCTGTCAGAGGATTTACCTGGCGAGACATCAGTCTCTTACCAGCGAGTTTTACCTGATTTCCCCGGCCCACCACGTGACACAATTGGTAGTAATTCATTCAAATTACCTCTAATGAGTCAATATGGATAAATATCAACACAACATCGTGTTTAAATAGAAATAGATTTCTACCTCATACTTGGGATAGAACGCTAGCCCCATCTAATGAAAGGCCAGGTCGAAACCAACCATGCCAAGAGAGCCCATAAAAGGAAATCCGAACCTGACGCTAATCTAGCTTTCCGAGAATTTACCTGGCGAGACATCAGTCTCTTACCAGCGAGTTTTACCCGATTTCCCCGGCCCACCACGTGACACAATTGGTAGTAATTCATTCAAATTAACCCTAATGAGTCAATATGGATTAATATCAACACAACATCGTGTTCAAATAGAAATAAATTTCTACATCCTACTTGGGATCGAACACTAGCCCCTTCTAATGAAAGGCCAGATCGAAACCACCCATGCCACGAGAGGCCATAAAAGGAAATCCGAACCTGACGCTAATCTAGTTGTCCGAGGAATTACCTGGCAAGACATCAGTCTCTTACCTGCGAGTTTTACCCTATTTCCCCGGCCCACCACGTGACACAATTGGTAGTAATTCATTCAAATTACCCCTAATGAGTCAATATGGATAAATATCAACACAATATCGTGTTCAAATAGAAATAAATTTCTACCTCATAATTGGGATCGAACGCTAGCCCCTTCTTATGAAAGGCCAGGTCGAAACCAACCATGCCACAACAGGCCATAAAAGGAAATCTGAACCTGACGCTAATCTAGCTGTCCGAGGATTTACATGGCCTTTCATTAGAAGGGGCTAGCGTTCGATCCCAAGTATGAAGTAGAAATTTATTTCTATTTGAACACCATGTTGTGTTGATATTTATCCATATTGACTCATTAGGGGTAATTTGAATGAATTACTACCAATTGTGTCAAGTGGTGAGCCGGGGAAATCGGGTAAAACTCGCTGGTAAGAGACTGATGT
>NC_090756.1:83428420-83455920 GCF_036898095.1 Palaemon carinicauda
TTGGCTTTAATTAGTACAAATCTCTAACTCTCTTCACCATTTCCATGTTTCTCTGGGAAAGAGACACATAAATATTCTTTCTATTCCAATTGATCAAATTACTAACACCCAAACACATTTATGACTTCATTGACCATAAACATATCTTGTTTATTAAACCAGTTTAGGATTTTCCAGCGATAAATCATCTTGATATTTCGTTATGCATTTTTACCTATTCTTTCAAACCACATTTCTTTTTTTGGAAGTTATCACAGACATGATAATATGTAGAGGATATTTTCAAAAGGTTGATATAAGATGATACTTTTAAAAATAATTTTTTGTAAATATTTTTGCTTTGATATCTGCAACATATGATACATGAAACATAGAAGTTTAATATGTTATTATATCCTTCATTAATTTCCAAAGTAAATGAATCTAATAATAATTATTAGTTTTTTAGATATAAAAATAAATTTTCAATATATAAATTCAAGATTCTCCCTTACAAAATAAAGCCAAAAAACTTTTATTCCTTAAAATATATATTGATTATAAGGCAAATGATTTGATTCACATTACTCATTATATCAATTGACATAAAACTTTGGAAATTCAAGCTCATCCTTTTGGATTTGACATATGTAATAAAAAAGTCTTTTTCATATTCAACGACGATAGAAATGGCATTCAATTAATTGCTCTTTATAGGCAATCAAAATGAGTACATAGTTCAGCTCTTAATAAACAAATTATATCCTTGTTTGTAAAATTATAATATCTAATATCTTATTTTAACATAATTAATATGCAAATTTGTCAGTCAGTAACTAACTAGAAAGCCCAATTACTACTTGAAAATATTATTATTATTATTATTATTATTATTATTGTTATCATTATTATTATTATTATTATTATTATTATTATTATTATTATTATTATTATTATTGTTGTTGTTGTTACTAGCCAAGCTGCAACCATAGTTGGAAAAGCAAGATGCTGTAAGCCCAAGGGCTCCAGCAGGGAAAAATAGCCCAGTGAAGAAAGGAAATAAGGAAATGAATAAATGATGAGAAGAAATTAACAATATATCATTCTAAAAACAGTAACAGCGTCAAAACAGATATGTCATATATAAACATCCTCATAATCATCATCATCATCATCATCATCATCATCATCTTGTCCTACACATATTGACACAAAAGGCCTCGGTTAGATTTCGTTAGTTGTCTCCATCTTGAGCTTTTAAATCAATACTTATCCATTCATCATCATCTAATTCCGGCTTCATAGCCCTCAGCCACGTAGGCCTGTGTCTTCCTACTCACCTACCGGGATCTAATCTTAAAAGGTGCAGAATATCGTCAAAATAGTTTTAATTTTATATTACTTTTAATTTTGATTACTTCATACTGCATCTAAAAGCTTTTTTGGCCTTTGACCCAAACCTTCTTGCAAAATTATGTTGCATGCGTTTCCCCTCTGCAAATTTATCTCTGGTCATATAACTCTTCATAATCTTAAAATATTCTACAAACCTACATACATTCTTACTAGCACATTTAGTCATAATCTTAATTAATTATGAAATTATGAAGTGCATAATATGATCATTAATATCCTGTTATTTTTTCTATATTCCACTTCTTTTTGCAATTATCATGAGCGCGTAATTATTTTCCTGTTAAAAACATAACATTGAATAATCAATTTCTTTATATAAACAAGTATCGTATTTCCCCTTTTTTCATAAGGTAAAAAAATAATAACTAAGCCTTTCTTTGAAATAGCTTTCGTATTTAGAATAAGTAAAAAAGTGGAAGACATTCTACAAAGGGTAAAGAAATTATAAGTAAAGGGATAAATATCATGATACTTAATCATAAAAAAGTAAGTGTCAGAGGATAATTGTAAATATATGAAGGTAAAAAAAATCAAAGAAAAATAGAGATAAAGAGGACATAAAGGAGAATATCATTTTCTTCCCATAAAATATTTATGATTAAAATGATTCAGTATAAAAGATATGATATTATGGACACAAGAAGATGGCAGCGATTGACGCAAGTAAAAAAGTGAAAATTTCGTAATATTTCTTGATCCAAAACTTGAATATAGAAACCCATGAGTAAATTGTAAACGAATTTCAAGAAAAATAATACTGCTTATAAATATGTTACGTATAATTGATCATTTGAGAATCTGGGATTTGTTCGTAATATCCGAGTGATAGTACTTTGATGTCCTGCTTTTATGGGTTGATATATTTCTCTTATAGCTTGACCTTACTGTCTACATGAGCCTACAGTCGGGGTATGTAAAGGACCACATAGAGAGAGAGAGAGAGAGAGAGAGAGAGAGAGAGAGAGAGAGAGAGAGAGAGAGAGAGAGAGAGAGAGAGAGAGAGTCAAAACGTTAATTAATTTTAACATGGTTATTCTGAGAGAGAGAGAGAGAGAGAGAGAGAGAGAGAGAGAGAGAGAGAGAGAGAGATTTCACCATATTGCTCACAGCAGTCCAACCTAGTATGGGTGGCTGAGAATAGTGCAGCTTTGGTGATACGAAAACCCTTTCACCCCGTTAAGCTGTCACCATATATATACACGTGTATATATATATATATATATATATATGTATGTATATATATATATATATATATATATATATATATATATATATATATATACATATACATATATATATATATATATATATATATATATATATATATATATATATATATATATATCATATTGTTTCGAAATGGAAAACTTTTTCCCTTTCCATAAAAGGAGATTTTCATTTCCAAATTTATGATAAAGCTTAAATTCATTTACATTTATTGCATTGTGCGTTACCACGTGAACTGGGAAACTGGAGAGAGAAGGGTTGCTCTCTCTCTCTCTCTCTCTCTCTCTCTCTCTCTCTCTCTCTCTCTCTCTCTCTCTCTCTCTGTTTTTAATATGATACACGCACAAATATAAATATATACACATATATATATATATATATATATATATATATATATATATATATATATATATATGTATATATATAATGCAAATAAAAATAAAAATAGGAATATATATAGGAATAGAAATAGAAAAAGATTGTGAGTAAGAGATCCCATGTCCAAGTCTGTTTAGCATCCGAATCAATTCAGTATTGCCTGTTAATGTTTTGACAGCAAATGGAAGCAACAAATGTTTTGGAGGTTTCTGCTTTCCTCGTGTTGTGGCATATATTAGATCCTGACCAAGAGACTGTATTAGAAGTTTCACTCTTTGAGATGGGTTTTCTTTTTCAGGTTCTCCAGTCAGAATACCAGTCAATAACTGCTGAAGCAGACATGGATAATTCATGGACTCGTTTTTAAGATCAGATGGATGGTAGGGCCACGGAGATGGCAAACAGCTTTCCTGTATTGATGTCCGAACATAAGATGATGCCTGGTGAATGATGCACTTTATGTCACTAGATTTTGATCTCAGAGTTTTCAATTCATTTCGAAGATTTTTCTTTTCAAGAACCATGTCTTGCATTGTAATGCTGTCTGGAATTGCTAACAACTTTCCTGCTTCATCCTTATAAATGTGAATAATGCCTCCAACTTCTGAGTCCAGTCTCCACTTGATGTGTTTCTTGGTGGATTCATTCATTCTGTAACCTCTGGAATGCATGAAGTTCTCCATTCTAGCTGCAAGTGTGGCTACAGGAACAATTAGCTTATCAGGCAACATTTCATTTCTTATAAATGTAAAAAGGTCATCATAAGCCTCAGATTCAACCTCGTTGTAAGCTATTTCATATTCATTCTCATTCTTGCTAGTTCTAGATTCTAGAGACTTTTTTGTTTTTCGGGTATAATTTCTGTAGCAAGAGTTGTGGTAATGAGCCTCTGCAGCAACAATGTCTCGACTTGTTGCTGCTAATATCTTGTCATCTTGTTTTTCCCTTGCACACTGTCGAAGCCTCTCATCAACCCTTAACTGCCTAGCCAGGATAAGATGTTCACGAGTGGATGTTCCTTTCAAACACTTATCTTTTCCACAAAATATACACTCAGGCTGTTATACTCGGGATGTAGATAGTGTTCTCTTATGTCTCTTTGCTGCTCCACTGCTGCCTGGATCGTCTTCTGAATCCTCCGCTGATTTTCTTTTAAAGTTATTCAGATCTCTTTTTAGTGTAAATCGGCTTCTACATTGTCTGTGGTAACAAATGTTGGGCATCTCTTGCTCATGTAGACTTTCTGCAATTTGAAGAATTGGTTTATGATTCCTCACTCGGGCTGCATCAAGAAGCACCAACCATGAGTCATAGTCCTTAGGTGTTACCAGTGTTGTTGGGTCATTATCATAAGTTTCAATGTGGATAATGCATTTTTCTTTCGTAGAGTCCATCTTGACAAAGTAGACCTACTGTTCTCCAGGACTATCAGCTGCATCTGCCCTCAGCACAAGTAATCTAAAAGAAAAGAAACTGAATGCGTTATTTTTTATTACTGTTATATACAGTAAATGAATGATTCAGGAGCGTGATAGTTGTTATTTTAACATCCAATAACTTTTTAATATAATAGCTATGAATCACATATTGGTATCAAAAGAAAGCTCTTGAAACACAGAATATGAATGTCAAGTTGAATTACATATACCAGATATGTTATTATTTCTATACGGAAAAATTACCAATTACATTGAAAAAAAAAAAATTAATTTCAACATAAATATGCTTCTAACTAACACTGTGTACAAGATATTAAAATATGTGATAGCTTGTTTTGAAGTCCTTTTCTTGGCCGTTATTTTGGTATATAATAAGTCCTAATATTAAAAGACTAGCTCGCAGGAGACAAAAATCACCTGTAAGTCCCTCCGAAAAAAATCACATGTCATACATAAAAAACGGTTGATAACACAAGGAAGGCAAAGAGATAAAGAATGCTATCACACATTTTCGAAGACTATAGACATTGGTCTTTCAGTTAATCACTATGAGATTCCCTGCCCCAAAATGGTACCGACCAACCACCCAGGCTTATGGACTAACTTAAGGTTTCACTTTTCCGCGGGAACCTCTTGCCGCTAACCTCACCGCTGGCCACGCTTGGTCTGGCCGGGCCCTAAGAGTATTGCATAACACGTGATACTATTATCATATCGAAATAAATAGTAAAGGAACTATAGGACTTTAGGTCCTGTTACTATTTTATTATTAAAATGGATAGTGTGAATTTGATTCGTTCGCCAACAGCAGGCCATAAACCAGAGGAACTCCCTCACTTTATGCGTTTCCTTAGCTGGAAATATCTGTTGTCTCATTGGGTGATTCGTCCTCTGCTGTGATTGGTGGCTGTGTGTGACGTCATACAACCTTGTATTTTATGAATTAATTTAACTGGATAGAAGTGAAATGTCTATATTTATTACAGATAAATTTAGGACCTGAAAATTTAATTTAAATGAAAATGAACTTTAAAAGAGTATTGATTGGATAATAAAATAATTAATGAGTCTTGCTGAAGGGTATAAATTAAATGAATACGTAATATTCGAAGGAATACTTGTCTGTGACTTTGGCTATGATACGTGTGTGTGTGTAAAGCTGTATTAACAGAAGGGAACCGCCAATCACAGCTGAAGAAGAATTGGCTAATCCGGAATATATATATATATATATATATATATATATATATATATATATATATATATATATATATATATATATATATCATCATCATCATCATCATCATCAACTACGCTTATTGACGCAAAAGGGCCTCAGTTAGATTTCACCAGTCAATACAGCCATAAACTTTTGAATATGATGCAATCTCTGTCGATCTACTGTTTCTTGGACCATAAATAGAATATTGAAAAATATATTGAGGCTCCGAAAATTTTTTTCAGAGTTTAAATAACAATAGGAATAAGTTATAATACAGCTTGGCAATTATTATCATCATTATCATTATTATTATTATTATTATTATCATTATTATTGTTATTACCCTCATTGGAAAAGAAGGATGCTATAAGCACAAGGGCTCCAACAGGGAAAAATAGCCCAGTGAGGAAAGGAAACAAGGAAATAAAAACACTACAAAAGAAGTTGTGAACAATCAAAATAGAATATGCTAAGGACAGTGACAACATCAAATCAGATCTTTCTTATATAAACTATAAAAACTTCAAAAAACAGGAGAGAGAGAGAGAGAGAGAGAGAGAGAGAGAGAGAGAGAGAGAGAGAGAGAGAGAGAGAGAGAGAGAGAGAGAGAGAGATAGTGTGCCCGTGTGTACCCTCAAGCAACAGAACTCTAATCCAAGGCAGAGGAACAACTAAACCATTCTTAATAGATGAAAGACTTATGTATAGATATTATATATCTTTAATAAGAATAATACTAAACTATTAAAAAGACATGAAGCTTCCAAAAATACCAGATCAAACGTCTCCTCTTTTATGGTATTTTTATCTGCATTTTTTCCATTTCATTTACATTTGGAATTGTCTTTTGCTGGTGTTATTCTTTTAACACACACACAACCACACACACAGACGCACACACGCACTTTTGGAGTTGAAGTCAGTCTTTACCTTACATTTCTTTTCAAACTTTTCTTTTATACGTGCACAACACGCGCTCACTCACACACGTACACACACACACACACACACACACAGACACACACACACATATATATATATAAATATATATATATATATATATATATATATATATATATATATATATATATATATATATATATATATATATATATGTGTGTGTGTGTTTGTGTGTGTGTGCGTGTGTATAAACACATGCTTTATATCCACTTAGTGAGATCGATGATACTCTATGGACATGAGTCATGGCATGACAATGAAACAATCTCCAATAGAGTTAATAGATTTGAGAACAAAGCCCTCAGAAGATTATTGGGAGTTAAATGGTAGGACAGGAATAGAAATGAAACTATAAGAGAGATTACTCGAGTGCCCTATGTGAATGAGATCATGATGAGGGGTAGATGGAGATGGTTTGGGCATGCTCTTCGCACTCCCCAAGAGAGTTTAGTTCACCAAATTTTCAACTGGGTTCCACGAGGCACTAGAAGAGTTGGAAGACCCAGGCCTACATGGCTGAGGACTATGAAGCGTGAAGTAGGAGATGATGAATGGAGAAGTATTGAATTGATAGCTCAAGATAGAGACGACTGGCGAAATCTAACCGAGGCCCTTTACGTCAATAAGCGTAGGAAATGATGATGATATATCTAATTAATAATGAACTGCGTTTAGTAGGCCTATAATTGTTAGATTTAACCCCCTCCCCCAGCACAAGTTACTTATAGATTCCCTTTTGTCTTGCTTTTAACAGGGGAAGGATGCGAAGACGATGGAATAACGAACTAAGAAAATCTGCGGGTATAAACTGGCATGGAAAGACCATGAACAAATGCTAGAAGAAGAACATGTCTGAGGCCTTTGTCCTACAGTGGACTAGTAACGCCTGATGATTATACATTATATATAGGCCTATATATATATATATATATATATATATATATATATATATATATATATATATATAATAGTAATAATAATAATAATAATAATAATAATAATAATAATAATAATAATGAAATTCTATTACATAATAGGAACTCAATTGTAGGAACTCGGGACTTGGGTATGCAGACGTTGCTACCAGATGTGCGATGTTTTGAAAGACGCCAAAATAACAATTTTAAACGCTAGTTAAATGAATAAATAAGTAAATATATATATATATATATATATATATATATATATACATATATATATATATATATATATATATATATACACACATATATATATATATATATATATATATATATATATATATATATATATATATATATATATATATATATATATTACGTAAACTGAATAACTATGACCAAAACTTAGAAGATATCTAATTTTGCGAGTTATTCGCCAACATAAAAACTCACCAAATTTCCCTCCGACATTGAAGTAACTCTACCAATTTGCCTATTATTTTTATATGTTTATAATTCTCTTTTCATAATGGTTTAACATTTTCAGAATTGATCGTAGGGCGAGTGAGAACGTATTTCTAATATTTAGGAATAGAAAGAAAAAGAAGACGAATTCTAAAGAGATTTGCAAGGAAGATGAACGTTACTGTCCGGGAATAAACGGAAATGAAATGTGACGAGAATGCTCCCTCACTCTCTCTCTCTCTCTCTCTCTCTCTCTCTCTCTCTATTACACCGGACATTAGAATATGATAGAATTTTCCATAATTGGAGTGAAAACGAACGAAGAATTAAGGAATGAAAACCTCGGAAAAGAACAAATTCGTCTTCAGCGTTAAATTTCTCCCGTTTTCCGCCGGAGACACTTTGAAAATCCCTACTAGAGAGAGAGAGAGAGAGAGAGAGAGAGAGAGAGAGAGAGAGAGAGAGAGAGAGTTGAAATATCTTTAATCTTTCGGTCATTTCCATAATTGTTAACACGAATACAGAGGAAATTCATACGGAGGCGAACATTACATTCTGGGAATGAACGAAGATGAAATAAGAACACTTCCAGAACGGTCTTCAGAGGGTGAGATTTGCTTCAGAAGCGTCTTAGCTGATAATAATGTTACGATTTGCACAGAAGGAAAACTATGAATAAATCTTTCCTTTTGTTATGTTTTCTTTTTATTCCTTTCTGTATTTCTTGATCTTGTGGATTTTCTCTCTCTCTCTCTCTCTCTCTCTCTCTCTCTCTCTCTCTCTCCTTCATACCTGAAGACATTTGGACTCCAGTTGAAGCCAAAAGAAGAATTTGTTGGATTCTAATGGCTTCTCTCTCTCTCTCTCTCTCTCTCTCTCTCTCTCTCTCTCTCTCTCTCTCTCTCTCTCTCTCTCTCTCTCTCTTCATACCTGAAGACATTTGGACTCCAGTTGAAGCCAAAAGAAGAATTTGTTGGATTCTAATGGCTTCTCTCTCTCTCTCTCTCTCTCTCTCTCTCTCTCTCTCTCTCTCTCTCTCTCTCTCTCTCTCTCTCTCTCTCTCTCTCTCTCTCTTCATACCTGAAGACATTTGGACTCCAGTTGAAGCCAAAAGAAGAATTTGTTGGATTCTAATGGCTTCTCTCTCTCTCTCTCTCTCCTCTCTCTCTCTCTCTCTCTCTCTCTCTCTCTCTCTCTCTCTCTCTCTCTCTCTCTCCTCAAATCGCTTTTTTTTTTTAAATAATGCTGAATGGCAATGGCGATCAGTTCTGGAGGAAGAGCTGGACTTGTGCGACGCGGAGCGTTGGAATCTACAGGATTACAGGACCCAAAACAGGATGTAGCAACGTCTGCATTCTGCCCTTGGGTACATCGGTTTATCGAACCTGGTTAGGTACGAGGAACCGAACCTGTCACCCTGCGACGGAACTCTGGTGGGCCTGGCGAGGGACATTGTCGGCGGCGAAGCAGCGGAAAAGGATGACTTTCTCCGTTTGGTCGACCAACATGTCCTTTGGCCGAAGATGGCCTTCCTCTTCGGCACAGCTGTCTTTGGCACTGCTGCCATCGGAGCATTTTTCTTCCAGCTGAAGGAATGTTCCAGGAAGAGCTGGATGATGGTGAATTTCTTCCAGCTGAAGGAATGTTCCAAGAAGAGCTGGAAGATGGTGAATTTCTTCCAGCTGAAAGAGTGTTCCAAGATGCACTGGAAAATGAAATAGATCTTCCTGCTGAAGGAGTGTTCCAAGATGCACTGGAAGATGAAATCGATCTTCCAGCTGAAGGAATGTTCCAAGAAGAGCTGGAAGATGGTGAATTTCTTCCAGCAGAAGGAGTATTCCAAGAAGAGCTGGAAAATGGTGAATTTCTTCCATCTGAAGAAACTTTCCAGGATGAACTGGAGGATGAAATCGATCTTCCTGCTGGAGAAGAGGTCCAGGATGAACTGGAAGATGAAATCGATCTTCCAGTGGAAGAACAAGAAAAAGAGCCGGGTCTTCCTCAAAGAGGAGAAGAGGAGGATGTAGAAGAAGAGAAAGAGGAGAAGGAGGAAGAAGAAAAAGTTCCTACTCTTGAAGAACATCGGTCTAAAGACGATTCAAAGACAGAGAAAAGTGATAAAAAGCTCTCAAATAAAAAAAGGAGAAAAAGAAAGCTCTCAAAGGAAGAGACCAAGTAATGCTGAAGTGTCTAAGGAAGAGGCCAGAAATGGTGAAGTCACTAAGGAAGAGATGAATAACAGAGAGGTATCAAAGAAAGAGAAGAATAATAAAAAGCGAGAGAGAGAGAGAGAGAGAGGAGGAAAAGAGAGCTCTCAAAGGCAGAAAGAAGAAATAGAAATCTCTCAAAGGAGCGGAGCAGTAATGAAGAGCTCTCAGAGGAAGAGGAGAGATTTGGTTCTGAGGACATCCTGGAGGTCAAAGAGCATCTAATACTTGAAGGATGGCACCTCAAAATAGAGGTCGAAAAACATATAATACTAGAAGGATGGCACCTCAAAATAGAGGTCAAAGAGCATCTAATGCTAGAAGGATGGCACCTCAAAACAGAGGTCAAAGAACCTCTAATGCTAGAAGGATGGCACCTCAAAATAGAGGTCAAAGAACATCTAATACTAGAAGGGTGGCACCTCAAAATAGAGGTCAAAGAGCATGTAATGTAAGAAGGATGGCACCTCAAAATAGAAGTCAAAGAGCATCTAATGCTAGAAGGATGGCACCTCAAATTAGAGGTCAAAGAGCATCTAATACTAGAAGGATGACACCCCAAAATAGAAGTCAAATAGCATCTAATGCTAGAAGGATAGCACCTCAAAATACAGGTCAAAGAGCATCTAATACTAGAAAGATGGCACCTCAAAATAGAGGTCAAAGAGCATCTAATCCTATAGGAGTGGCACCTCAAAATAGATGTCAAAGAACATCTAATACTAGAAGGATGGCACCTCAAAATAGAGGTCAAAGAGCATCTAACACTAAAAGGATGGCACCTCAAAATAGAGGTCAAAGAGCATCTAATACTAAAAGGATGGCACCTCAAAATAGAGGTCAAAGACCCTCTAATCCTAGAAGGATGGCACCTCAAAATAGAGGTCAAAGAGCATCTAATGCAAGAAGGATGGCACCTCGAAATAGTGGTAAAAGAGCATCTAATGCTAGAAGGATGGCATCTCAAAATAGAGGTCGAAGAACCTCTAATGCTAGAAGGGTGGCACATCGAAATAGAGGTCAAAAACCCTCTAATGCTAGAAGGGTGGCACCTCAAAATAGAGGTCAAAGACCATCTAATACTAGAAGGGTGGCACCTCAAAATAGAGGTCAAACACAATCTAATACTAGAAGGGTGGCACCTTAAAATAGAGGTCCAAGACCCTCTAATGCTAGAAGGGTGGTCCCTCAAAATAGAGGTCAAAGACCATCTAATACTAGAAGGATGGCACCTTAAAATAGAGGTCAAAGACCATCTAATACTAGAAGGGTGGCACCTCAAAATAGAGGTCAAAGACCATCTAATACTAGAAGGGTGGCACCTCAAAATAGAGGTCAAAGACCATCTAATGCTAGAAGGGAAGGGTGGCACCTCAAAATAGAGGTCAAAGAGCATCTAATGCAAGAAGGATGGCACCTCAAAATAGTGGTAAAAGAGCATCTAATGCTAGAAGGATGGCACCTCAAAATAGAGGTCAAAGACCCTCTAATGCTAGAAGGGTGGCACATCGAAATAGAGGTCAAAGACCCTCTAATGCTAGAAGGGAGGCACCTCAAAATAGAGGTCAAAGACCATCTAATACTAGAAGGGTGGCACCTCAAAATAGAGGTCAAACACAATCTAATACTAGAAGGGTGGCACCTTAAAATAGAGGTCAAAGACCCTCTAATGCTAGAAGGGTGGTACCTCAAAATAGAGGTCAAAGACCATCTAATACTGGAAGGATGGCACATTAAAATAGAGGTCAAAGACCATCTAATACTAGAAGGGTGGCAACACAAAATAGTGGTCAAAGACCATGTAATACTAGAAGGGTGGCACCTCAAAATAGAGGTCCAAGACCATCTAATACTAGAAGGGTGGCACCTAAAAATAGAGGTCAAAGATCATCTAATACTAGAAGGGGGGCACATCAAAATAGAGCTCAAAGACCATCTATTACTAGAAGGAGGGCACATCAAAATAGAGGTCAAAGACCATCTAATACTAGAAGGGGGGGCACCTCAAAATAGAGGTCAAAGACCATCTAATACTAGAAGGATGGCACCTCTCAAGAGAGGTCAAAGACCATCTAATACTAGAAGGGGGGCACCTCAAAATAGAGGTCAAAGACCATCTAATACTAGAAGGGGGCACATCAAAATAAAGGTCAAAGACCATCTAATGCTAGAAAGGTGGCACCTATAAATAGAGGTCAAAGACCATCTAATACTAGAAGGGTGGCACCTCAAAATAAAGGTGAAAGAGCATCTAATACTAGAAGGTGGCACCTCAACATAGAGGTAAAAGAGCATCTAATAATAGAAGGGTGGCACCTCAACATAGAGGTCAAAGACCATCTAATGCTAGAAGGGTGGCACCTCAAAATAGAGGTAAAAGAACATCTAATACTAGAAGGGTGGCACCTCAACATAGAGGTAAAAGAGCATCTAATGCTAGAAGGGTGGCACCTCAAAATAGAGGTTGAAGACTATCTGATACTAGAAGGGTGGCACCTTAAAATAGAGGTCAAAGACCATCTAATACAAGAAGGGTGGCACCTTAAAATAGAGGTAAAATAGCATCTAATACTAGAAGGGTGGCACCTCAAAATTGAAGTCAAAGACTATCTAATACTTGAAGGGTGGCATCTCAAAATAGAAGTAAAAGAGCATCTAATGCTAGAAGGGTGGCACCTCAAAATAGAGGTAAAAAAGCATCTAATACTAGAAGGGTGGCACCTCAAAATAGAGGTCAAAGAGCATCTAATGCCAGAAGGGTGGCACCTCAAAATAGAGGTAAAAGAGCATCTAATACTAGAAGGGTGGCACTTCAAAATAGAAGTCAAAGAACATCTAATGCATGAAGGATGGCACCTCAAAATAGAGGTCAAAGAGCATCTAATACTAGAAGGATGGCACCTCACAGTAGAGGTCAAAGAGCATCTAATGCTAGAAGGATGGCACCTCAAAATAGAGGTCAAAGACCATCTAATACTAGAAGGATAGCACCTCAAAATAGAGGTCAAAGAGCATCTAATACTAGAAGGATGGCACCTCAAAATAGATGTCGTAGAACCTCTAATCCTAGAAGGATGGCACCTCAAAATAGAGGTGAAAGACCATCTAATGCTAGAAGGGTGGCACCTCACAATAGAGGTCAAAGATCATCTAATGCTAGAAGGATGGCACCTCAAAATAGATGTCGAAGAACCTCTAATCCTAAAAGGATGGCACCTCAAAATAGAGGTCAAGGAGCATCTAATACTAAAACGATGGCACCTCAAAATAGAGGTCAAAGAGTAGCTAATGCTAGAAGGGTGGCACCTCAAAATAGAGATCAAAGAGCATCTAATACTAAAAGGATGGCACCTCAAAATAGAGGTCGAAAAACATCTAATGCTAGAAGAATGGCACCTCAAAATAGAGGTCAAAGAGCATCTAATGCTAGAAGGATGGCACCTCAAAATAGATGTCGAAAAACCTCTAATCCTAGAAGGATGGCACCTCAAAATAGATGTTGAAGAACCTCTAATCCTAAAAGGATGGCACCTCAAAATAGATGTCGAAGAACCTCTAATCCTAAAAGGATGGCACCTCAAAATAGAGGTCAAAGAGCATCTAATACTAGAACGATGGCACCTCAAAATAGAGGTCAAAGAGTAGCTAATGCTAGAAGGGTGGCACCTCAAAATAGAGATCAAAGAGCATCTAATACTAGAAGGATAGCACCTCGAAATATTGGTAAAAGAGCATCTAATACTAGAACGATGGCACCTCGAAATAGAGATCAAAGAGCATCTAATACTAGAAGGATGGCACCTCAAAATATATGTCGAAGAACCTCTAATCCTAGAAGGATGGCACCTCAAAATAGAGGTCAAAGAGCACCTAATACCAGAACGATGGCACCTCAAAATAGAGGTCAAAGAGTAGCTAATGCTAGAAGGGTGGCACCTCAAAATAGAGATCAAAGAGCATCTAATACTAGAAGGATGGCACCTCAAAATAGAGGTCGAAAAACATCTAATGCTAGAAGGATGGCACCTCAAAATAGAGGTCAAAGAGCATCTAATGCTAGAAGTATGGCACCTCAAAATAGATGTCGAAGAACCTCTAATCCTAGAAGGATGGCACCTCAAAATAGATGTCGAAGAACCTCTAATCCTAGAAGGATGGCACCTCAAAATAGAGGTCAAAGAACATCTAATACTAGAACGATGGCACCTCAATATAGAGGTCAAAGAGCATCTAATCCTAGAACAATGGCACCTCAAAATAGAGATCAAAGAGCATCTAATACCAGAAGGATGGCACCTCAAAATATATGTCGAAGAACCTCTAATCCAAGAAGGATGGCACCTCAAAATAGAGGTCAAAGAGCATCTAATGCTAGAAGGATGGCACCTCAAAATAGAGGTATAAGAGCATCTAATGCTAGAAGGACGGCACCTAAAAATGGAGGTCAAGGAGTAGCTAATGCTAAAAGGATTGCACCTCAAAATAGAAGTCAAAGAACATCTAATCCTAGAAGGGTGACACCTTAAAATAGAGGTCAAAGAGCATTTAATGCTAGAAAGATGACACTTCAAAATAGAGTTCAAAGAGCATTTAATACTAAAAGGGTGGCACCTCAAAATAGAGGTAAAAGAGCATATAATGCTAGAAGGATGGCACCTCGAAATATTGGTAAAAGAGCATCTAATGCTAGAAGTATGGCACCTCAAAATAGAGGTCAAAGAGCATCTAATGCTAGAAGGATGGCACCTCAAAATAGAGGTAAAAAAGTATCTAATGCTAGAAGGATGACACCTCAAAATAGAGATCAAAGAGCATCTAATACTAGAAGGATGGCACCTCAAAATATATGTCGAAGAACCTCTAATACTAGAGGGATGGCACCTCAAAATAGAGGTCAAAGAGCATCTAATGCTAGAAGGATGGCACCTCAAAATAGAGGTCAAAGAGCATCTAATGCTAGAAGGATGGCACCTCAAAATAGAGGTCAAAGAGCATCTAATGCTAGATGGATGGCACCTCAAAATAGAGGTAAAAAAGCATCTAATGCTAGAAGGATGACACCTCAAAATAGAGATCAAAGAGCATCTAATATTAGAAGGATGGCACCTGAAAATATATGTCGAAGAACCTCTAATCCTAGAAGGATGGCACCTCAAAATAGAGGTCAAAGAGCATCTAATGCTAGAAGGATGGCACCTCAAAATAGAGGTAAAAGAGCATCTAATGCTAGATGGATGGCACCTCAAAATAGTTGTCAAAGAGTAGCTAATGCTAAAAGGATGGCACCTTAAAATAGAGGTCGAAGAGCATTTAATGCTAGAAAGATGACACTTCAAAATAGAGTTCAAAGAGCCTTTAATACTAAAAGGGTGGCACCTCAAAATAGAGGTAAAAGAGCATCTAATGCTAGAAGGATGGCACCTCGAAATAGTGGTAAAAGAGCATCTAATGCTAGAAGGATGGCACATCGAAATAGAGGTCAAAGAGCATCTAATGCTAGAAAGATGACACTTCAAAATAGAGTTCAAAGAGCATCTAATGCTAGAAGGATGGCACCTCGAAATAGTGGTAAAAAAGCATCTAATGCTAGAAGGATGACACATCGAAATAGAGGTCAAAGAGCATCTAGTGCTAGAAAGATGACACTTCAAAATAGAGTTCAAAGAGCATCTAATGCTAGAAGGATGGCACCTCAAAATAGAGGTCAAAGAGCATCTAATGCTAGAAGGATGGCACCTCAAAATAGAGGTAAAAAAACATCTAATGCTAGAAGGATGACACCTCAAAATAGAGGTCCAAGAACATCTAATGCAAGAAGGATGGCACCTCGAAATAGTGGTAAAAGAGCATCTAATGCTAGAAAGATGACACTTGAAAATAGAGTTCAAAGAGCATTTAATACTAAAAGGGTGGCACCTCAAAATAGAGGTAAAAGAGCATCTAATGCTAGAAGGATGGCACCTCGAAATAGTGGTAAAAGAGCATCTAATGCTAGAAAGATGACACTTCAAAATAGAGTTCAAAGAGCATCTAATGCTAGAAGGATGGCACCTCAAAATAGAGGTCAAAGAGCATCTAGTGCTAGAAGGATGGCACCTCAAAATAGAGGTAAAAAAACATCTAATGCTAGAAGGATGACACCTCAAAATAGAGGTCCAAGAACATCTAATGCAAGAAGGATGGCACCTCGAAATAGTGGTAAAAGAGCATCTAATGCTAGAAAGATGACACTTGAAAATAGAGTTCAAAGAGCATTTAATACTAAAAGGGTGGCACCTCAAAATAGAGGTAAAAGAGCATCTAATGCTAGAAGGATGGCACCTCGAAATAGTGGTAAAAGAGCATCTAATGCTAGAAAGATGACACTTCAAAATAGAGTTCAAAGAGCATCTAATGCTAGAAGGATGGCACCTCAAAATAGAGGTCAAAGAGCATCTAGTGCTAGAAGGATGGCACCTCAAAATAGAGGTAAAAAAACATCTAATGCTAGAAGGATGACACCTCAAAATAGAGGTCCAAGAACATCTAATGCAAGAAGGATGGCACCTCGAAATAGTGGTAAAAGAGCATCTAATGCTAGAAGGATGAAACCTCAAAATAGAGGTCAAAGAACATCTAATGCAAGAAGGATGGCACCTCGAAATAGTGGCAAAAGAGCATCTAATGCTAGAAGGATGACACCTCAAAATTGAGGAAACTAAAGTTAGGATTCTCTTTAAGAAACTCTGGTAGGTTGTCAACCCTTTTTATTATCCCAGGTTTTCTTGTTCCTTGAAGACTTCATCCATCATAGATAGATGTTGTCTATTTCTATACTTTCTTAAATTAGAATTCAAAATTAATTTGGATAGACGTTGGTTATTTCCCAGGAGATGTGACACTTCACTGTTCCAGAGGAGAGGCATGACTAACCTTCCCTCCTCATTCCGGGTAGTTGACTCCAATACAAAATCAATTAGCTTATCATGGGACTCAATTGAAGTATCATTTTAATTATTGTCATCATAGTTTAATATTCTGTGCCTTTCTTGGAAAAGAATATTATCCTCCCCTTTCTGCAGTTCTGTCTCATTAACTTTTCCCTTTTCATCCACAACCGATATTTCAGGATTATTTTTTAGGGAAATAGGACTCTCAGCAGAATTTTCCAACACTGTGGCAATATCAGAATCTCTAAGCTTGCTTACAACATTACATGACAAAAACTGAGGCCTTGTGCAAGGTAAATATTTCAAATTATCTGAGATTGTGTCACCTTGGCCACAAAGCATAATTCCATATGAACTTTCAAGATATACTGAAGGAAGAGTGCCACCAAAAATCTTGGTACTTACAGGAATTGCAACTTCACAGTCAGTTCCCAGCAATAAATTAATATTTGCAATTTCATCATCTGTAGCTTTCAAGAATTTGTCGGCAAGAGAATAGCCCCTTTTAGAAAACTCATGAACAATCTTCTCAAGACCTGGAAGGTGGAGTCTAGTTCTAATTTCAGGAATACAAACTGCCTCAACCATGTGACATTCATGCTCCGACATCAACTGAAGTCTAACTATTTTGGTATTGAAGGTTCTAGACTCATTAAACCCATTCACAACTAAACTGAAATTTGAATTAATCACCTCAAACCCTTGCCTATCTGCTAAATCACTATTAACAAATGTCACCTCCGAACCACTATTCTTTAAGCCTCTTATCAGTGAACCATCAGGAAGGGGCGACCTGAATGTGGGCAAGATAGAACTAGATACATCAGTCACGTGCAAAGTATTAAGATCAACGCATGCTATACCGTTATGCGACGCTGTATTTGGGGTATCAGTTGAAATATCTGATTGCTGAGAATCTCTACTTGGGCACAAAAATGAAAAGTGCCATTTACTACAATGCTTGCATTTGGTATTAAACCTAAATTTACAATCTTTGGTTCTGTGAAAATTTGCACATTTACAGCATGCATGCAAACTTTGAAGCTTCTCTGTCTTCAATTTAGGAGAGGCAAAATTTGGGCATTTATATATTGGATGATCAGAAGACTCCCCACTCTTACTACAAAGAATGCATGCATGAAATCTACTAGGAGCAGATTTATCCAAGGGCTTAACATTTGCTGCAAAACTAGAAATAGCAGCATCAGATTCATTGGACTTTCTTTTCCTTTTAAATTTCTCTTGGGCTTCGACATACCGTTCTGTAGCTTCAAATATGTGATCATCAATTTCCTTTAAAGAAGGTTTAGAGTTTCCTGTGATCTGAATTAACTGTGACCTAAAGCTTTCATTTAGAGAGCTCCAATAAAAGAACTGAAGAATGTCATCCACAGAAACTGAAAGATTATTGAAGGTATCTCTTATCATCTCTCCAATAAGCTTATATGGGTCATCCTGGTAAGAAAGTCTTCGCTCTGACAGCAATTTAATACTATCATACTTCTGAACAATTACTGATCCAAATGCTTCCATAAGCAAGTTTTTGGCATCCTCATATGTTCGACTCCCTGAACTCAAAGACTGAATAAGTGTATGGGGTTCCTTCCGAGTCTGTGTTTGAAGGTACATAAGCTTTGTGTAGGAGTTCAAATTAGCTCTACCCGTTATATCCTCAAAACCTCTAGGGAACTTCTCATTACTCTCTCCCCTAGCATGACTATACACTGGAAGTGGCAACTCTGGAAGCTTGAGCTTGTTACTTACATCATTACCATCAGATATATTTGGAACACTTTTAAGCAATGAAATGGCACTAGTAATTTTTTCATCATATTCATCACAACTCTTAAGTTCAGCAGCAAGACCACCCTTATCCGACTTCCAAATAAGCTCAGAAATCTGTGTGTTACAGTCATCAAGTTTCTGTCGTAAACTATCCAAAGAGAGAATATTTTTTTTGACCTCACATGAGGTGAAATATCCAGTTATCCTGAACATTCTTACACATTTTGGTTACTTGCGTCCTGTGCTGAGCTCTGACAGATTTTAAATAATCCAAGTCACCCATCATGTATAAAAATATGAAGTACTACTAAAATAACCGCAATTTCGGATAAACAAAGTAATGGGTTTACAACTATGTGCAATATCAAATGTTACTAGATAATATTCAAATCACAAATTTTCTCAAAATAGTAACTTAACAAGAGCAACTTAATATACCCTAGAAATTTAATACAATACACAAGGAAATTTGCCTATCCAACGACACAAATATGAAACATGAAGAGTAAATATGACCCTAACCATGACCTTAGGTAAGGAGTTCCACGAAACAAGGACCCACAGAGTGCCCCACGTTGAGAGCCATATTCTAAATTAATTACTGTGAATAATACACCAAGAAAAAAATAAAAAAACTTAATAAATTCTACAGTTTAATTTATCAATTCATTTTCTATCAAATTGTTGTGAATATCCTTGATTCTTCCTGGTTTGCAACAGATTTTGCGTTTTGACAAAAGGCACAAGAAAAGCAGGTTCGCTTTGATGTTTATAGCTCGGTATACATAAAAAAGACCGACTGGCCCGCTTTGCATTCTTCGAATACCTAATATTGAACTCTGAAGTTGTTTCTTTTGATGAGCGGTTATATTTGTAAATAAAAAAGGATGAAGGAAAAAATATATAAGAAATAGGCATCCAGCCTGGAATCCCCCCTCCCCATTGTATTCGGAAGAGCTCAAATATATTCAAAACAGGTGTTTGAAACGATGTGACATGTATTGGATCTTGGTATGAAAATTATTCAGAATTATCCCCATTCTAGTTTATATCAAAATAAACATATCATCCTATTGTTTGGTTATATATATATATATATATATATATATATATATATATATATATATATATATATATATATATATATGTATTTATATATGTATGTATGTACATATATGTATATATATATATATATATATATATATATATATATATGTGTGTATATATACAGTATACGTATATATATATATATATATATATATATATATATATATATATATATATATATATATATATCTATATATATACAGTATATATATATATATATATATATATATATATATATATATATATATATAGAACAGTATATAAGTAAGAAGCACAATTTTTCGAATAGGAACTGTAATAGTTGATTGGAAATTGATTTTTTATATATTATTAGACTAACTACATACGAAGATGAGTTGTTGAATATTCATATATTGGCTTTTTGTATATTTGTTCTTCATTTTACTTCCATCTTGATATGTTGGTTGAATATTGTCTGGTGATTTCAGCATACCACATACCTGGAATAATAATAGTTCATTTGTTGAGAATATTCTAATTTCAGCATATTCGCCGATTTGTCTTCTGAGCGCAAGACAAATGAGCGCCGACAGTTGAGCGCCGACAATTGAGCGCAAGACAAATGCGCGCACTAACATTTGAGCGCCGACATTTGAGCGCCATAATTTCAAAATTCAATCCTTGCCTTATATTTTTGTATTGACATTAGAGACGTTCACTACTCACTGTTACAAGCGTTTTTATTTGCTATAAAAAACAATTTGTAAATATAATATAATTACTTTTGTAAGGTAAGATTATATGATATGGAACGCAGATAATCTAATGGCTCTCTTGAAGAATGCTCAACAACAATTTTAATTATGGCATTGTATACTCGTTCATATTTTTTGTGTTTTACAGATTCATGCCGCCCACAGTTTATTCTGATCAATTTGGTTGAGGTGTGATTTTGTTCTATTCTTAAAAATTCTATGAATTTGTATATTGTAGGGTGCATATGCCCTATTGACTGCTTCATTGTCCGATGCCACCCCTCTAACGAATTATTTGTACGTGGATGTTCATTGACGACTTTGGAAGAATAGCAACTACTTCCGGACGTAAATTAAGTTGTGCCTTTTGAATGAGTGGCCTTGGTGGATCATTCGATGTTGCAGCTCTTTCACGAAGTTGCATCATTGATAATCTAGACTCAGACTTTGCAGGATCTGGTACATGATCGTCCTCACTGGCAGATATGCATTCATCTCCAATAACATATATCCTTACTTTGCACTTCCGGTCTACACAACGCCATGACTCTTTCCCACTCTTAAGCACTCTGTCAAGTCTGTAACAGTAGCCTTCGTGCAATATATTATCTTTTCCTTTGGATGATGTTACCTTCTCCATAGCGAGGGTACTTTGAACTAAAATAAATCAAAAGTATTTCTCTTTTAGAAAGTTTTGTTAAAATTTCCAACATATGAATAATTTTAGAAATACTAATAACCAACCGATACGCACACAAAATGAAAGTTTACGATTGTAACCAAACAAGTTAACGATGTAAACAAATGATTTTATGGAATTTTAACGATAATGAACAACCGATAGCATGCCATTTTTTGAAAAACAATTTTACAAAGTAAACAAAGTTTTTTACTAACCGAACAACAGTTATCGAGGGCCATGGATAGATATTTAGATAGATAGATAGATGCAGAGAATAAATAGATACACAGAGTTTGTATGTGTGTGCGTGTTTGTCTTTAGTTCTAAAATTTCGTGCGCGCAATTGTCGGCGCTCAAATGTTAGTGCGCGCATTTGTCTTGCGCTCAATTGTCGGCGCTCAACTGTCGGCGCTCATTTGTCTTGCGCGCAAAAGTCGGACCACGTCAGAACCAGACTTCTCATTGGAATACGTTTAATTTTTCCCAGGCTTACATCTCTGTGGCTCTAGGCTTCCAACTCAGCGTCGAGCGTCTCGTAAACAATCTCACAATCCAAAACATAGAAGCAAACATATGAGCACCGCTCTCAAAAGACTTAAATCCTACTGCAGTACAAAAGTAAAAAGAATCACATCCCATCTTTGAGGTAATTAACAAATGCTTGAACTCTAATACCAAAATTCATTATTTCAGTTATGAGCAATGATCAAACATGCTTTATCAATGCAATATGATGCAATGTTGCCCTCAATATATGTAACATTTGAGGTATTACAGTTCATTATTACAATAATACATAACAGTCTTCTCCCCCTTAACTTGACATTGTAAATATCTTTATAAATCTAATCTCTCAAGGGGCTTTCCTCTATTAATCTTATTAGGAAGCACTTTAACCTCATCTTGTACTGGTACATGAATTGGTTCTGAATCTACATTTGATGTTGGAGCATCTTGGTTAATATTTGATTTATTTGATCTAACTACTACTGAAAGTTTTCTATCTCTAACATTCACATGCTCTACTGTATTTCTGTTTAATGCCTTTAATTGATCAATTTGACGTTTACAATATTTCCACCAACTTGAACATCATAATGTAAATTTCCTATCTCTCTTATAATCTCTCCTGGTACCCACTTCTCTGGAGTGTTGTACGATCTTACCATGACATCAGAAAAAGGTAAAAAATGTCTTACATTAGGAAGCTTTACTCCTTGTTTATACCCTTTATCTTCTAAATCACTTTGCAAACTTGGATACAACAAATCTAACTTTCATCTAATCCTCCTCCCCATCAACAAATTTGATGGTATTACGCCTGTTGTGCTGTGCGGCGTTGTTCTATAAGACAATACAAATTGTGATACATGTAAAAATATGTTACCTTAATTTGCTTTTCTACACTTCATATTGTGTTTAAATGTTTGAACAAACCTTTCAGCCTCTCCATTGGTAGAGGGATGATACATTGCTGAAAATGTAAGTTTTATTCCATTGACGTTACAAAATTCTTTAAACTCTTGTGAGGTATATTGTGGACCATTATCTGTAACAATTCTTTCTGGAATATCATATGTAGAAAAAATTTGCATTAACCTTTTTTTATTGTAGCATAAGACGTTGGTTTTTTCATTGGAATTACTTCTGGTCACGTACTGTAAGCATCTACGACTATCAAAAACAAATAATTAAAAGAAAAAGACCTGCAAAACCTATATGCACTCTTTGCCATGGATACCTGGGTAACTCCCATGGTTGCATTCTAGCAAAATGAGGATTGTTCTGCTGCATAACACAATTCATACAATTTCTTATATAAGATTCCACATCTTTATCTACACCTGGCCACCATACAAAAGTTCTCGCAATTGACTTTGATCTTACAATACCTTGTTGATCAGCATGTATTTCAGACAAAACCTTATTTTTCAGTGAAGCAGGAATAACTACATATGAACCTCTCATCACTATTCCTTGTGTTTCATTCAGTTCATACCATATATCCTTAAAGGGTTTACAATTTTCATCTTTTCCACATGAGTCCCTACTTGTCATTAAACTCTCTAAAACCATACAAAGTACTGGGTCTCTCTTGCTACTGTTTGCTACATCCTTTGCTCTAATGAGTACATCATATACAGAAATTAACAGAATACTGTCATCATACTCTTCTGGAGCTTTGTCTACTGGTAATCTAGATAAAGCATGTGCATTACCCATCTTTGATGTTGGATGGTATTCTATATCATAGTGGTACGCAGCTAACGTACTTGCCTAACGTTGTAGTCTTGCAGCTATCAACGTAGGTAAACTTGCTTTTGGACCCAATATTGCTAATAAAGGATTACGATCTGTAACAAGTGTGAACCTTTTCCTTCCATAAAGATACATATGAAATTTCTTAACTCCATACACTAATGCAAAATTTTCTTATTCTATTTGAGAGTAATTCCTTTCTTTTCCTGTTCAATACTCTAGAAGTGAATGCAATTGGTTTTTCTGTTCCATCTGGCATTATATAAGATAATAATGCACCTAAACCTATGTTTGATGCATCACATACTAATCTAACTGGTAAAATCTTTGATAATGTACTAGGAATGTAGGTGATGTTATTTCCTGTTTGAGTGTTTCAAAAGATTCCTGACACTCTTTTCTCCACTTCCATTCTACACCCTTATTCAACAAATTATACAATATGTGTGCAATTGTAGACAAAATCTGAATGAAATTCACATGAAATGTTACTAAACCTAAAAATGATTTTAATTCCTTAACATTTTCTGGTACTTTTGTTGATTGTACAGCTTTAATCTTATCTTTAGTTTTTTGAATACCCTTGCCATTAATTACAAAACCTAAGTATTCCACTGAATCAACTTCTAAAATGCATTTGCTCTTATTTACTCCTATATCATGTTCCTTCAACTTCTTCAGAAATGTTTGTAATCTTTCTCTATGTTTTTTTGTGTCTTCACCAGCAATTAAAATATCATCTATAAAAATGAATACTCCTTGCATTCCTGAAAAAATCTTATCCATAGTTTGTTGCCATATAGCTGGACTACTTGCAACTCCATAAGGTAATCTCTTTGGTCTAAACAAACCTAAGGATGTATTTACTGTACATAATTCTTGTGAAGTTTCATCCATGGGAAGCTGTTGAAATGCTTGTCTTGAATCTAATTTAGAAAAAACACTGCATCCTTACATAGTTGCAAACATGTCTTTCGGATTTGGTAATGGATGTTGAGCTACTTGCAGTTAAGGATTCAACGTTACTTTGTAATCTCCACATAGCCTAACCTGACCATTTTCCTTCACAATAGGTACTAATGGAGTAGCCCAATCTGAATATGTAACATTTACCCATGAACCTTCATTTTTTAATCTCCTGATTCCTGTTTCAACTGCACTTTTCAATGCCTACGGAACTGGTCTTGGAGCACAAAATCTAGGAGCACTGTCGTTTCAAAACTAAAATTGCCTTTGCGTTCTTTACAGTAGCCACTTTATCATCAAATACGTCTTGAAACTCTGATATGATATTATCCACAGACATTTCATTTTTGTGTTCATCTTGTCTACCTGTATCCTTCAAAATACTAGGCCAATCTAATTTCAAATACTATAGCCAATCCAAACCTAGCAAAGTTTGTCCTTTACCTTTTACTACTCTTAATGGCATTCTCTCTAATTTCTGTTCTTTGTACTGTACTTCTATGTTCGAACCAACTATTACTGTACCTGAATATCAAAACTATTATAACCTTTCAAAACTCTATTTGTACCTTCTAATAACAAATTAGGAATGCTTTTAGCTGTTTTCTCAGACATAATTGATACATCGGCTGCTGTGTCAACTTGCATCAAGACTGGTTTACCATCTATGATTGCTTTTACCATGAAATGTTTCTTTGCATTTCTGCTGACAGAATTTATGCGAAACGCATAATCAGTTTCTGACTTATCCTAATTATCTTGAACATTTTCCGCATTATTCTCTTGACCAATAGTATTAACTGTAGCATTTATTTTCTTTGCGTACTGTTTAGGGAATCTACAAACAGTTGCAAAATGATCCATCTTTCTACAATTCTGGGATGTTTGTCCAGTAGCAGGGCATTTCTTTGCTTCGTATGCAAGATGATCAGTTTTACCACACCTATAACACTTGGGTTTTTCCTGTTGTTTCTGTGTATAAGCCTGAGTCTGATATTTATGAACATTAGTGTTAGGCACCTTTCTATGACTAGGCTTTGACATATTCCTTCTCTGATTTTCATTGGTTTTCCAATTGGAACCAATTGTACTAATCTTAGAATTTTCCATTCTATTGCTTGTAGAACTATCTATTATGTTACTTTGCCTCTCTGATGTTTCAAAAGCTCTGCCTATTATCAATAACTTTTCTAATGTTAAATCTTTATCTTGCAATAATTTCTTTCTTAGCTCTTGTAATGTGCAATGTGCAATAACTTGATCTATGATAAAATTTTCTAACTCAATAATATATAAAACATCCTCTTTTAAGAACTCTTATCTCAGATCTATTTCAGCTAGTTCTTTCGTCTCCTGTCCCTTATCAATTATTTCCTATTCCCATTCAATTTTTTAAAGTATTTCCCACAAATTGACTTTCTTGTCTCTCTAATTGGATACTTTGATTGGGTGGTTGCCTGTTAACAAAGATCTAATCTTTAGTGTATAGGAAGTTGTTAAGAATTTGGTTAAAAAAAAAATATCGATTCTTTCACAGCCTTCCTTTTATTTAACATATACATATACATATACATATATATATATATATATATATATATATATATGCATATATATATGCATATATATGTACATATATATATATATATATATATATATATATATATATATATATATACATACATATATATATGCATATATATAATATAAATATATATATATATATATATATATATATATATATATACATATATGTATATACATATATATATGTATGCATATATATATATGTATATATATATATATATATGTATATATATATATATATATATATATATATATATATATATATATTTATATATATAAGCATGTATATAGGCGGAATATTTTGAAAGTTAACTAAATGTTAAGGATAAGAGGGGAGTAGATATAATTGTTGTTGCAGGTGTTAAGGTGCCAGGGATGGGAGGTGAGAATAAGATAGAGATTACAAGAGAGAGAGTAGGGAGAGCACTAGATGAAATGAGAGTAGGAAAGGCACCAGGTATGGATGTTGTGAGAATTGAAATGTTAAAGGAAGGGGGTATGACTGTACTTGAAATTTTAGTGAGATTGTTTAATATGTGTTTTATATTGTTAATGGTACCAGTAGACTGGGTTTGTGCATGCACTTTACCATTATATAAGGGTAAGGGAGATATGCATGAGTGTTGTAATTCAAGGGGTACTAGTTTGTTGAGTGTAGTTGGAAAAGTGTAGGGTAGAGTACTTTTAAGATATTCGGTGATCAATCTATTCTGAAGAAGTGTTTTAATTCTTTTATTCTACCTTGTTTTGAGTATTGTTCTCCTGTCTGGTCTTCAGCTGCTGATTCTCATCTTAATTTGTTGGACAGAAACTTACGGTCTATTAAATTTCTTATTCCTGATCTAGATATTAATCTCTGGCACCGTCGATCAATTAGTTCATTATGCATGTTGCATAAGATTTTTCATAACTCTGACCATCCTTTACATTCAGATCTCCCTGGACAATTCTATCCTGTTCGTAATACTAGACAGGCAGTTAATTCTAATAGCCAGGCCTTCTCCATCATGAGACTCAATACTACGCAGTACTCTAGAAGTTTTATTCCAGCTGTTACCAAGTTGTGGAATGATCTTCCTAATCGGGTTGTTGAATCAGTAGAACTTCAAAAGTTCAAAGTTGGAGCAAATGCTTTTTTGTTGACCAGACGGACATGAGTCTTTTTATAGTTTATATATGACATTTTTGTTGTTGACGTTGTTAATAGTTTAAATATGATATATCTCTTTTGACATTACTTTTTTTTTTTTTTTTTTTTT
>NC_090756.1:83483420-83505920 GCF_036898095.1 Palaemon carinicauda
GGAAAGAAAATAAATAATTGAACTACAAAAGAGGTAAAAGAATATTAATACAGCAAGTAGAGTGGAGAGTTACTGTTCCAGATTAAAGATATAAAATTAACAAGATTTATACATGCATATATATATATATATATATAGATATATATATATATATATATATATATATATATATATATATATATATATATATATATATATATATATATATATGTATGTATATATATATATATATATATATATATATATATATATATATACATACATATATATATATATATATATATATATATATATATATATATATATATATATATATATATATATATACTGAATATACTGTATTTTGTTATTCTTGACGGTCATTACGCCAGCTATTTTCAAATAAAAGACCCCACCATCAATGATGAGTCGAAATGCCACGAGTGTTGGATCCTACCCAGAGTCTCACCCACCCCCCAACCATCCTATACTAGTCTACTCCCTTTGAGGTCTCATTTCCAGACAGCCTTTATGAACCACGTGGCAGCGTTGAGATCTCAAGAGAAGGAGGGAGGCGAGATGTGAAGGATGTAGGGACATGTGACAAAGCCTGACCAAAAGGACAGCGGTCAGGCCAATTCCCCCTACTCAGCCTCGGGGAGAGAACCATCATCTCTATCCGCCCTCAAGACATCAAGGAGGCAGGACCTTTGTCTACCCTCCACAAGGGAGGAACCAGAGTCCTTTTTACTAAGGTATGGTGTCTGATTTGGAGATCCTCATCATCCTTACACAACCTCCCATCCCTTCCTAATCCCAAATTTTTCCTTTTATCCTTTAAAGAAAGATCCTACCCACTGAACCTTTTATCCTATCCCCTATACCCCAACCACGTGTGCCGTTTGCTCCGAGCCTTAATCAATTCACCCTGTGACAGTGTTGATTCCAATGTATAATGGTTAGATCCTTAAGCTTTGCCTTTTCATTTAATTTGCTTAAAGGTTTTAACCACACAACTTTATCGTGTTCCCAGACTGTAAAAGTAAGTGTTTTGTTAATAATTCAATTCATTTCCCCTTCGAGTGAACGTGATTGCTGTGCTGAATTCTCATCCACACTCCATCAAACTCCACTCACAGCTCCTCGTGGCTTAAATTAAAATATAATTATCTGTTGTGCTCCCCTTTCTTTTGTTAATTTTTATTTAAATATCATTGTAAATACATTTATTTGTCGGTATCCCTTATCTTATTGCCGACTGGCGATCTTTCCATTATTCTTTTCTTTTGTTACTGTCCAGAGTCCCTTAAGCAAGGCCGGACTCACACCATGGGCTCGTAAAAAACTGGGGACCTTGCCTTGATTCGCTAAGACAGTAATTTCAAATTATTTTTATTAAAGTGAAATACCCCCCTTTTTGTCTTTAGCGACTTGACGAACCTAAATTTCATTCCAAGTAAATTATATTATCACTGGAGTTAGAACCGTAGAAGAAAACAGCAAAAGCATTCTATTTTCATTGGTAAAATTTTTGTGTTTATTTGTGCGTGTGTTCGCACAGCGAATACTTTTGTTTTTAAAACCCACGTGGTAGACTTTAGTCCTATTGTTTAGCAGGATAGCCAACTGAGTGAGAAGAATTTGTGTTCTGTTTTTTTCCGAGTGTTTATTATCACAGCGGTTAAAATTTTTCATTTATATATATTGTGCAGTGAGTGAATGTTAGATTTTGTGTTAAATAAGTAAAGTGAAATTTACGAAATTTCAGGGAAAAAACGTGGCCAGCCACGTGTTGATTTCCAGTGAGGCATAATTTCTGTGTAGGGTAACGGTAAGAACACGTGGCGTTCCTCATTTCGATTTTTTCCTTTGATAGTAAGGGTATGTAATTTCATTTTGTTACTTTTCGTGGGATATTATTTTTATGTACATTTTTGAAAAGGATAATTTTCGTATGATTGTGTAAAGTTGTTAACCTAAAGATAAAGGATTTACGATATCACATTCGATCATTTAGATAAAATATTTATGATGTGTAATTTCTTAAATTAGTTTTTTTTTACTAAAGGGAAAGTACGTAAAGGGGTTGATTTTCTTAGCGAAGCAATGAGCAAACTCAGTGACATTGTTTGTTTTATCTAATTTATTAAACTTTGATTATAAACACAAACTTTGCTTTAAGTCACAGAGTTGTAAGTGATGGTGTTGCAAGAACGCACCCCCCACATTCTTACAAAATCATCTTTTTTTATGACTAGCATGGACGGTCATCCATAGTTGCGATTCCAATTTTTTTATGACTAGCATAGAGGTTTATCCATAGCTGTGATTCCATTTTTTTTTATGACTAGCATAAAGGTTCACCCATTGTTGTGATTCCATTTTTTTTATAACTAGCATAGAGGATTACCCGTTATTGTGATTCCATTTCTTTTTATGACTAGCATAAAGGTTCACCCATAGTTGTGATTCCATTTTTCTTATGACTAGCATAGAGATTCACCAATTGTTGTGATTCCCTTTTTCTTATGACTAGCATAGAGGTTCACCCATTGTTGTGATTCTATTTTTTCTCATGACTAGCAAAGAGGTTCACCCATAGTTGTGATTCTATTTTTCTTATGACTAGTATAGAGGTTCACCCATTGTTGTGATTCCATTTTTTTATGACTAGCATAGAGGATTATCCGTTGTTGTGATTCCATTTCTTTTTATGACTAGCATAAAGGTTCACCCATAGTTGTGATTCCATTTTTCTTATGACTAGCATAGAGATTCACCAATTGTTGTGATTCCCTTTTTCTTATGACTAGCATAGAGGTTCACCCATTGTTGTGATTCTATTTTTTCTCATGACTAGCAAAGAGGTTCACCCATAGTTGTGATTCCATTTTTCTTATGACTAGCATAGAGATTCACCAATTGTTGTGATTCCATTTTTCTTATGACTAGCATAGAGATTCCCCCATTGTTGTGATTCCATTTTTTCTCATGACTAGCTTAGAGGTTCACCCATAGTTGTGATTCCATTTTTCTTATGACTAGTATAGAGGTTCATCCATTGTTGTGATTCCATTTTTTTATGACTAGCATGGAGATTCACCCATAGTTGTGATTCCATTTTTTTATGACTAGCATAGAGGTTCACCCATAGTTGCGATTCCAATTTTTTCATGACTAGCATAGAGATTCACCCATAGTTGTGATTCCATTTTTTATGACTAGCATAGAGGTTCACCCATAGTTGTGATTCCAATTTTTTTATGACTAGCATAGAGATTCACCCATAGTTGTGATTCCATTTTTTTATGACTAGCATAGAGGCTCACCCATAGTTGTGATTCCATTTTTTTATGATAAGTAAAGAGGTTCACCCATTGTTGTGATTCCATTTTTCTTATGACTAGCATAGAGGTTCACCCAGAGTTGTGATTCCATTTTTTTTATTACTAGCATAGCGGTTCACTTATTGTTGTGATTCCATTTTTTTCATGACTACCATATTCACCCATAGTTGTGATTCCATTTTTCTTATGACTAGCATACAGGTTCACTCATTGTTGTGATTCCATTTTTTTATGACTAGCATACAGGTTCACTCATTGTTGTGATTCCATTTTTTATGACTGACATTGAGATTCGCCCATAGTTGTGATTCCATTTTTTATGACTATCATAGAGGTTCACCAATAGTTGTGATCCCATTTTTTTTATGACAAGCATAGAGGTTCACCAATAGTTGTGATTCCAGTATTTTCATGTCTAGCACTTAGGGTCACCCATAGTTGTGATTCCATTTTGTTTTGTCTAGCATAGAATTTCACCCATAAAATTAGCAAAATGATTGCTGCTGAGATTCAGGACTTTGTAGCCCTGTCAGAGCGACAAGGTTACGAAGGAGAGGCATTACAAGGCTATGTGAGGGAGCTTGTGAATGGGGTCAATGCCCGGAGGAAGGTCGAGCAGGAAGAGTTTGAGAGGGAGAGAGAGCGAGAGCATAAATTGAAGATGCGGGGACAGGATATCAAGCTACCACGGCTAAACAGCCCTCACCTCAACGGCACTCAAAACGGCCAAAGCTTCCCCTCTATGCCTGTCCACACACTCATTCCTCAGTGGGACGACAAGGATCCTGTGAGATGGCTAAATGAGGTGGAGTCCGTGTTTCAGACGTGTGCCGTAGGGGAGGATATGAAGGCCCTACTACTGTTAAAGCATATGGCGGGGAAAGGGAAGAATGCTCATGCTGCGCTCCCTGCCGATAAACCGGGTAATTTTGAGGCCGTCAGGAAGGCCTTGATTGAGGCCTATAAACTAAGTCCTGAGAATTGGCGCCATCAGTGGCGTGGGCTCACTAAGTCCCCCATGACATCTTGGTCTGATTGGGGTTTTCAGAAGAATAGGCTCAACACCCTTTGGGTCGAGGCTGCAAAGTGCACTACTTACGACAACCTCTTAGAGCTCTTCAAAATTGAGGACTTCCACGGGAACGCCATACCGGCGCTCTCAATTTACAACTTTGAGAAAAATCCAACCACAATTAGAGCATGCTGCGAGTATGCTGATGAGTACGAGCTAGTCCGGTTCAACTCGTGGCCCCCCAGCTCAGTCCAATCGGGTAAGTCTAAGCACCGGCAAAATCCAATCTCCCCTACCAAGTGTGGCCATTGCAGGGGAGCTAACCACTTGGAAGCCAACTGTTGGCTGAAACTATCCGGTAAGTCAGCTGAGTCCACGAAGCAGAAGAATAAGCCCAAGGTTAAGGTGGCGAAGTCGAACTATGCCAATGCATACTGCGAGGTTTGTAAGTGCCACAGACACACAAAGATTTACTCACTATGTCCCAGCAAATCCTCAGCCTCTTCTCCAGCTGCCCTCTCAATCTCTATCCGAGAAGCTCCAAAAAGACAGCCTGCTGTTGGGGAGATCACAGTAGCTCTGCCTGAAGGATATGGCTCTCCGCAATCGGTCAGAGCATTACAGGATACTGGTGCAGACGTTTCACTAATCTTATGGCACCAGGTGCCTATCGTTGCCAAAGTCCAGCAGGACAATCGCATGACGGTCCGTTGGATCGAAGGAGTCACTAAGGATCTCCCTATTGTGGAGTTGAGAGTGACCACGCCGCAGCTCAGCAAAAGGTGCAGGCTAGGGGTAGTGAGCGATCTCGGGCATGAAGGCTATGACCTCCTGAGAGGCATACAGCGTGTGCCCCTCAGGTGCATGAAAGCAGTTGAGCAGGAGCCCGGACTGAGAACGCCCCTCCTGAAGAAGACAAATGGCTATCTGACATTGACCTTGGGGAAGTGCCTTGGGTAAATGAGGTGGCCCGAGAGTCTTTCTCCTATAGCAATGAGTCTGAGCCTTGTACCCCAGAATCCTATTTGGATAGAGCGGTGCTGCTCACCACCACAGGGAATGAAGCTAACCCTAATACTAGCCCAGGGGTCTTGGGGAGTCTGAGGGAGAAGCGTCCATCACCTTAGAGGACCTAGGGAGTCGAACGGAGCTCATCAAATCTCAGTTGTTGGACGAGACACTGAAAACCTACAGGGAAGCTGCTTACTCAGACGAAGCAGAGATGATTAACCTCTCAAAGGAGAATTTCCTGCTGAAGGAAGGGGTGCTCTTCAGAGTTACCCAAGGCCCTCACGATCCTGCAGAAGCCCTTCGCCGGCAAGTAGTTGTTCCCGTAATCTCCACTTGTCGGTGCTACGTATGGCCCATGAGGGATTGGGAGGACACTTTGGTGTGAAACGCACTACCCACCTGATCCAACCTCATTTCTTCTGGCCGGGATTGCAGAAGAGTGTTAAGGCTTACGTAGCTTCCGGTTATTCGTGCCAAGTTGCCGGTATCCCAAACCAGGTTGTGCCGAGGGCTCCTCTCTAACCCATTCCATCTGCAGGTATCCCCTTCCATGATGTACTAGTGGATTATGTAGGTCCCCTGCCCCGTAGTAAGCGTGGAAATCGGTTCCTATTAACAATGATTGATCGGTTCACATGCTACCTCGAAGCTGTACCGACCAGGTGCGCCAATGCCAGTCATGCTGTCAGAGGACTGACACAATTTTTTTGTAGGTTTGGGTTCCCAGCCACAAAGCAGTCGGATAAAGGCTCTCACTTCATGGCAAGACAGTTTAAGGCAGCAATGGAGTACCATGGTGTCCACCACCAGACCTCTACTGCATATCATCCAGAGAGCCAAGGACTCGTGGAGCGCTCACACCAAATGCTAAAAACAGTCTTGACGAAGTTAGGGTAGGCAGGCTCTTCGGATTGGGAGGAGAACATGCTTTATGCTCTGTTTGCCCTCCGCCAGGCACGCTCAGAAACCACAGGATACAGCCCTTTTGAGTTGCTGTACGCTCACTCCACACGTGGGCCACTAGACATACTTTATGAAGCCTGGGAGGAGTCCTCCAAGGCCTCCTGGGTGGAAGAGCTGCCAGATATACCGGTCAAGTTATGAACTGCCTGGGCAATTGCCAAGGCTTCCGAGGCGAAGGTACAAGGCATCACAAAAAGTCACGTAGACCGTGAAGCCCAGGATCAAAGTTTTAAAGTGGGAGACCAAGTTCTGGTTCTCCGCTCAGGAGAACAGAGACCGTTAAGCACAAAATTTACGGGCCCCCACAAGATTCTTGGGAAGAAGGGTAAATTAAATTACCTAGTGGATTGCGGCATAAGACGAACCAAGTGGCTCCATATCAACCTGCTTAAGCCCTATCAACAAAGGGTCAATGTGGTGGGAACTGTTACCCAGATCCACTCACCCGAGAGCAACTCCGAGGTTCTGGCCAACTTTAAGCTAGTCACTCCTGCTTTGGCCACTGTTAAGAGGGGTATTGTCAAGAGCCTCCTGCTACAGCACCCACAAGTAGTGCGAGACACACTGGGTCACACCCAACTATTAGAACACAAGATTGACTTGGTCCCAGGAACGTGTCCGATACACCAGAATTATCATTGGTTAAGCCCCCAGCGGGCTGAAAGGGTGTCGGAACAGATCAAGTTGCAGCTCAGCTTAGGTCTCATTGAGGAAAGTGAAAGTCCATGGGCATCACCGCTGGTCCTAGTGTTAAAATAGGGAGGAAAAGGTAGGCTATGTATAGATTTCTGCAAATTGAATGCGGTGACAAAACCTGAGTCCTACCGACTCTCTCGCATCGAGGATTGCTTGGAGAGCCTAGGTGAATCCTCTTATCTAAGTAAGATCGTCCTAGAAAAGGGCTACTAGCAGGTACCACTGGTAGAGGAGTCGCAGCCACTGACTGCATTTATAACACGAGATGGACTTTACCAGCGTCGAGTGATGCCTTTTGGGCTTAGGAACCCACCCAGCTACTTCCAGAAACTCATGAACAAGGTACTAGTGGGGATTTCCAAATGTGGTCTACTTAGATGACATCGTCATTTTCTCCAAGACCTGGGAAGAACACCTCCTAACTCTAGGGAAGGTGCGGAGGGCCCTCCAAAAGGCAAATTTGGTCATCAACCTCAAAAAATGCGCGTTTGGCGGGACTGAGATTACCTACCTGGGCCACCAAGTAGGAGGGGGCAAAATAATGCCGAAATATGCTAATATCCGTGCAATACAAGAGATGCCCTACCTTAGAACTAAAAAGAAAGCTCAACGATTCCTGGGGATGGTGTAGTACTTCCGGAGGTTTGTGCCAAACTTTTCTCAGGTAGCCGCGCCCATCACAGACTTGTTCAAAGGAAACAAGCAGTTCTGCTCTACGGATGAATGCCGGGCGGCCTATGACCACCTAAAAGGCATTTTAATAAGCTTCCCCGTGCTCCGTGCACCAGACTACACTAAACCTTTCGCTCTCACCGTGGATGCCACTGACATGGGGGGGGGGGGGCTTTCCTCCCGAAGGAGGAAGATCAAGTCTGACACCCTATTACATACTTCTCAAAGAAACTGAATCCTGCTCAAACAAGGTACAGTACTTTTGAGAAAGAGCTTTTAGGGATGGCCTTGTCACTGAAGCATTTTGAATCATATCATGCTGACCATGAGTACCCACTGTAACATAGTTGTTATATATTTCTAAATTATTTAAGTTTTTAGATGTATAAGGTTAAATATAGACGTATTGTTATAAGGTTAGATATAGACGTATTGTTTTCTTTCTTTAATAGTTTGTCTTTTCACTGGTGATTATGTTAGTGTTTATAACGGACTAACGGCTGTTTTATTTTCAAGTGGTGTGGATTACGTGGCTGCGCTCCTGCGTGAACGGAGGTATGAATGGACTTGTTGGAGGAGGGTTCCTTAGTGTGTTTCTGAGCCTCCAACCTTGAAGGGCATGACAATTGCTGTTGGAACTATATTTATTCCTCACCATCGCAGAGTTACATTGTGAAGCTGTTTAGCTTTTTTGGATATCGTTTCTCTGCAGCAAGGACGTTTTATCCTGCATTTTGTGTACTGCCCTTGGTTCAGTAAAAGCCAAGGGGACATCTCTGTCCCAAGGTAATAGTAATTATACCTCTATTAAATTATCGTGATCACGACCTGTGATAATCAGCCAGCTGATGTCATTTGTGGAGCTTGTGAAAGCCTTTCAATCAAACCAGCCATCGTCAACTTGTTTGGAATAGTTAGATTGCATTTGTTAGGGTATTCTTACTTTTCGTTTGCCTCCTCCTTTCTGGACCCTCTCCCCTATTTGTATGCATGTGTTGATGACCTTTCTTTAAATGCGTAATTGTTTTCTTTTACAGGGAGTTTATCATTAATTATTGTATTGTTGAGGTTCAGGTGTTATTTCTGTCTGAAACTTGTGTATTAAAATTAAGTATATTTTTGTGGTATTTTCTTTGTCCCCTTGAATTGACTTTGCACTCTTATTGAAATTGGATACTATTCCACCTTTTGTGGACTTAGTATGGTATTGTAGTGAATACTGTTTGATAAAAGTTTAGTGTATTGTGTGGTGGTCAAGCCAGCCATCACACCACTCACAGCCCTAACAGACCATAATCCTCTGACTTACTTGACGCAGTTCCGAAATAAGAATAAGGGGCTCAGGAGGTGGGGCATAGACCCCCAGAACCACAACTGAAATGTCAAGCCCCTAAAGAGCTCATATGAGAGAGTAGCAGATGTGTTCTCCTGGCATTAGGGCCCAATGCTCAGTGATATGTCCATAGCTTAGCCATAGTCAGTAGGTAAATCTAGTTTGTATGAAAAAATGTTAATTGGCCTTGGTGTTTCCCCAGGTAGATAAACTTGAGGAGCCATTTTGGCCTCATTATTTACTTTTGATTTATTTTTCATTGATTTCTTGTACCAATTGCATGTTGTAATATGTCAATTTATTTTAGTTTTCATTTGTCCCACTGCACTAGGTATTTAACTTTAATCATTTGTGGCATGTAAATTTTGTAATTATTGCATTTTTAATTTTTTTTAGTGGTTGCCCCACAGCCAGCAGGCTTATTTCTATGTGGCACTTAAAGTTAATTTACTATCAAAATAAAGTAAAATTATGACCCTAGTTGCAGCTTAGAAATTAATTCATCATCGTGGTGAGACTCACCGAGGGAGGAGTCATTAAGGCTAGTGGCTTCAGACCTTGCTTGCAGAGTTCTTGTCCTGTTCTAGGACAAAATCTCTGCTAAAATGGGGGGCTGTTATTCTTGGTGGTCATTACGCCACTTTTTTTTTCAAATAATAGGATGAGTTGAAATGCCACGAGCGTTGGGTCCTTACCCAGAGTCTCCCCCCCCCCCAGGCCATCCTATACCAGTCTACTCCCTTTGAGGTCTCATTTCCAGACAGCCTTTATGAACCACGTGGCAGCGTTGAGATCCCAAGAGAAGGAGGGAGGCGAGATGTGAAGGATGTAGGGACACGTGACAAAGCCTGACCAATAGGACAGCGGTCAGGCCAATTCCCCCTACCACCCCCAATTGGAGGCCAAGTGGGGTTGAGTCTACCCAGGAAAAACTGGGTCTCGCTCTTCGTTACTCAGCCTCAGGGAGAAAATCATCATATCTCTCCCCCCTCAAGACATCAGGGAGGCAGGACCTTTGTTTGCATACCCTCCACAAGGGAGGAACCAGAGTCCTTTTTACTAAGGTAAGGTGTCTGATTTTGAGATCCTCATCATCCTTACCCAACCTCCCATCCCTTCCTAATCACATTCCAAATTTGTCCTTTTATCCTATGTTTGTATATTTGAATAGTAATGGATATTGATGTTGATGAGATTCAAAGTTCATTATCTTTTCTTAAAATGAACGAGTTTGGCCTGAAATAATAAAATTACTATATTTTAGAAAACATATTAGGTCCCCTTCTCAATGTACAGCTGGCTTTTTTAATTCCGGTACACTTTACATTTCTTTTGCTCACTTGTTTCATTTTCTCTCTCATTTCTTTTGCTCTCTTTATTTATTTAGTTCTCTTTTTTTCTTTTGCTCTCTTTATTTCTTTTGCTCTCTTATTTACTTTACTCTCTTATTTCTTTTATTCTCTTTGTCTTTTGTTCTCTTATTTCTTTTACCCTATTTCTTATGCTCTCTTTATTTCAATTGCTCTCTTTATTTCATTCTTTCTTTATTTCATTTTCTCTCTTATTTCTTTTGTTCTCTTTATTTCTTTCCTTCTCTTATTTTTTTACTCCTATTTTATTTGCTCTATTACTTCTTTTCCTCTATTTCTTTTGCTCACTTATTTAATTTTCAATCTTCTTTCTTTTGCTCTCTTTACTTATTTAGTTCTCTTTTTTCTTTTACTCTCTTTGTTTCTTTTGCTCTCTTATTTCTTCTGTTCTCTCATTTCTTTCCTTCACTTTATTGCTTGTTTTTTTCATATTTCTTTTTTCACTTCATTACTTTTGTTCTCTCATTTCTTTTGTTCTATTACTTCTTTTGCTCTTTTTGTTTCTTTTGTTTTCTTAATTCCTTTGTTCTTTTATTTCTTTTAGTCTTATTTATTTTGCTCTGTTTATTCAATTTTCTCCCTTATTTCCTTTACTCTCTTGATTATTTTGTTCTCTTATTTCTTTTTTTATCGCTTTATTTCTTTTGCTCTCTTTATTTCATTTGTCGTCTATTTTTTTTACTCTAATTTTCCTTTTTTCTCTCTTATTTATTTTGTTTTATCATCTATTTTGTTCTCTTATTTCTTTTACTCTCTTATTTCTTTTACTCTCTTATTTCTTTTGCTCTCTTATTTAATTTTCTCTCTTATTTCTTTTACCTAATTCTTTTTCTCTCTTTATTTCATTTCCTCTCTTCATTTTATTTGCTCGCTTATTTCTGTTATTCTCTTATTTCTTTTGCTCTCTTTGCTTAATTTGCTATCATATTTCCTTTTCTCTCTTATTTCTTTTAGTCACTCATATGTTCTGCTCGCTTTATTTCTTTTGCTATCTTCATTTCTTCTGCTCTCTATATTTCATCTGCTCTCTTACTTTCTTTTATTCTTTTATTTCTTTTTTTCCTTTTATTTCTCTGGCTTTTTGTATTTCTTTTGCTCTATCATTTCCTTTTCCAACTGTCTTAACGTACGGTACTTGTGTAACAGAAAACAGCAAAAGAAAATTGAAAAAAGGACGTTTTTTTGTGAGGGAATTATTAGATTTTTGTCTTTTACAACTATTTGGTATTTCATTATATGATATTCTATAATACCACATTGCATAATATATGCAAACTTAAGGAAAACAAATGCTGAGACCTTTAACAGAGTATATGGTATTCCACGCCATCTTACATCGAAATACTCTTGAATACTGTATATAAACAACAAAAACAACAACAAAAAATGCAACCATTTCTAGTCCACTGTAGGACAAGTGCCCAAATATGCTCTTTATTCAGATCGTTCACAGCAAGCCAACGTAGTATAGGTGAATATGACTAGCACAGTTTTTTTGATTACAGCAACACACAAACACTCGAAGAGGGGTTGTATATACCTCAGTAACAGCAGCAGCAACAACAACAACAAAAACAACAACAACAACAGCAAATGCAGCCATATCTAATCCAATGGACGACAAATGCCAAATACATGCCCTTATACATCTAAAGGGTTTGGCCACTGTGAAGGTGGGAGACTTTAGTCTGATCGCTTACAGCAAATCATGGGTGGCCCTGACTAGTACAGCTTTGTTGATCAGGATAATACACAATCACTCGGAAAGAGGTTGTATATTCAACAACAACAACAAATGCTGACAATTCTAGTCCGTTAAAGGACAACGGCTCTAGACATGCTCTCATTCATGTTCTCCTATTTACTCTGCTCTGTATACATTCCAACATTCTTTTTGGTTTCATAACCAAAGAAAAAAGAGTGACCTAAGAACTACAGAAGAATGACCTAATGCACCTTATTGGCCAACCCTGAGAAGCACAATAGCAGGGCCTCAGGTCGAACAGGTAGAGCATGTTCTTCAGAGGAAGAAAGAAAGTCAAAGAGGAAGAAACCTACAAGCACCGTTAATCTTGCCCCGAACAGTACCTGCCATTGAAAGGGCCTTGGGGGCGCACAAATGTGCATTAGCGAAAGAATTTTGTTTTTTCTTTTAGATTTTTTATATACTTTAAAAGGTCGTCCTCTTATGGTTGGTAGGAGAACTTGGTATGAGAATTCTTCAGTATAAATGGTCTTAAAAAAGTTGACAGGCAGGAAATAGACAAAAACAGACATAAAGAACAGGCAAACAAGCAGGAAACAGACAAATAAAAACAAACAGAAAGGACAGACACTAACCAATTCTAAAGTATAATCAAACGAGATTTAGTTTGGCAAACAATTTATCATTATAACTATCATCTAGCTTGACTTTTATATCCATAAATTGTAACATTCTTATCACTGAATAACTTTGAGATAATGCAAAACTCTACCCAAGTCACGGCATTACAATTCCATAATAATAATAATAATAATAATAATAATAATAATAATAATAATAATAATAATAATAATAATAATAATAATGATAATAATAATAATAATAATAATAATGTTAAAATGATGCCAATAACTATAGGAGCACTAAGGACCATCTTAAGTCATTGAAGATTAATCTTGAGAAGGTAGTAGCCCATATAGCCCAAGGACTTGTGCAGAAAAGCGTGCCACTTAAAACACCACTTACAACGAGAAAGTGATGAATATCTAAGGAAGCTGGGTTTAACCAGGATTCCCTCACTATAAACTAGTCTCTCTAGACTATGACTGACCCCCCAAAAATATTTATAATAATAATAATAATAATAATAATAATAATAATAATAATAATAATAATAATAATAATAATAATAATAATAATAATAAAAATAATAATAATAATTTTCATTATTATTATTATTATTATTATTATTATTATTATTATTATTATTATTATTATTATTATTATTATTATTATTATTATTATTATTATTATTATCCAAGCTACAACCATAGTTGGAAAAACAGGATGCTCTAAGCCCAAGGGCTCCAACATGGAAAAACAGCTCATTCATGAAATGAATAAACCATAAAAGAAGTAATGAATAATCAATATCTTAAGATCAGCTACAACGTTAAGATAGATCTGCTTCATATAAACTATAGAGAGAGACTTTTTCTATCGAAAAAAACTATATAAAGAAAAAGTGTTGATTTATTTATACTTATCAAAAGTCACTTGAAGTTAACAAAGCTTAGAAAAGACCAAAGTTCAAGAAGGGTTTCAAGTGAAGATCTCGTCTGCCATCACAAGATCAAATTCCTTGTTTGAGAAACTCCATGTTTCTCTTCTTTTTTTCTCTTCTACTCAATCACCACTTTTTATTATTTTGTTAAAAGTTTTTATTGGATAGATTCAGTTTATCACAAAGGATACCCATTTCTTCAAAGATGATTCATATTGTTTCCTGGTTGAACTTGACTTGTACTTTACAATGAAGTCGACCTTGTCTTTCGAGATCCCAAACTTTTTGTCCGCTGCTAGGCCGAGAAATTCATGAGATGTGGGTTGTTGGTTCTCGAGGATGCTTCAGTCGACTTCTGAACCAGTTGGGATAAAACTGGGTTCGGCAAAGGAAACAGCTTCAGTTTCAATTCTAGAACTAGACGGAACCAATTGCTTTTGGGCCATTTGGGGGCCACTACTGCAGCTATTCCTCTGAAGGATCTTAGCTTGTCGAAGACTTTTAGCAGGAGATTGGTTGGTGGAAACGGGTAAATCCGATTCCATCTGTTCCAGTCACGAGACATTTTGTCTATCGCTTCTGCTTGAGGGTCAATGTAAAGGGCTACGTAACAAGGGTAGTTTCTTGTTGTCGCTCGTCGCGAAGAGGTCTATCTGCAGTTCTGAGACTTTTTCCGAGATGAAGGAGAATGAGTGTGCATCTAGGGACCATTCAGACTCTATTGGCTTTCGCCTGGATAGAGCGTCCGCCGTCACATTGCGGAACTGTTGAAGGTGAACTGCTGATAAGTGCCATCTTCTCTTCCTTGCCAGGTGGAAGATGGCTAATATCACATGATTGATGTGAGGTGATCTCGACCCTTGTCGATTTAGACATTTTACTATTACATTGTTGTCCAGGACTAATCTTATGTGGACTGCTCTGCGAGGGGATAGTTTCTTCAATGTTAGGAAGACTACCATGGCCTCTAAAATGTTGATGTTAAAGGTTTTGAAGTGGTGCGACCAATTCCCTTGCACTTTTCTCTTGTGAGAATGGCCTCCCCATCCTTCCAGGGAGGCGTCCGTGTGTATCACCACTGATGGTTGTGGTGGTTGTAGGGGAATTGTCCGTGTTTGGCTCTTGGATGTCGACCACGGCCTTAGTAGCGTGCGCAATCGGGTCAAGTCAACCTTAGTTGATCTCTTCTAGCGTTTGATGTGTATATTCTTCAGACTCCTAACGCATCCTTTAGTTGTGCTTTTAGCACTGGGTCTGTCACTGCTCCAAACTGGAGAGAGCCCAATACTCTTTCATGTTGGCGTCTTGAAATCCTCTTGTATCTGATTAGTCTTTTGACAGCTCCCGCTATCTCTCTCCTCTTCTTGAATGGAATAGATAGATGGTGTGACTTTAAGTTCCATGGGATTCCTAACCATTGGAACTTTTGAGCTGGAGAAAGGCGAGACTTCTTGTGATTGATCTTGAAGCCAAGGTGCTCCAGGAACTGGATCACCTATCCAGCCGCTTGCAAACATGTCGTCTTGGATGCTGCCCACACCAGCCAATGTGCTCCAGGAACTGGATCACCTATCCAGCCGCTTGCAAACATGTCGTCTTGGATGCTGCCCACACCAGCCAACTACTACTTAAACTCCTTAGGAGCTTAGTTGCTGGACGAGTGTCTGCTAGCTTCGTGAATACCATTGGGGCTATGTTTGGTCCAAAGGGCATCACTCTGGAAAGAAATTTTGTCTCCTGTAGCTTGAATCTTAGGTAGGAAGAGAGAGGGCGACTGACTGGAAGGTGCCAGTAAGCATATGCCTGGTCTATTGAGACTGTGTACGCCCCTTTTTTGTAGAAGGATCCTTATGTGTTGCAAGGTAAGCATTCGGAACTTGTTGTTTTCGATGAACTTGTTGAGTGGAGACCAGTCTTGAATGACTCTTGAGTTTGTCTGAGTCTTTCATGGGAACACAAAACAGCCTTCTCTGGAATTTGATGGACTTCAATTTCTTTATTAACTTCTTCTTCAAGAGTTCTAAGGTATATTCTTCCAACAAGGGGTTGGAGTATTGGAAGAGTTTCGGAAAAGGGGGTGGAACTTTGTTCCATCTCCACCCGAGTCCATTTGTAATTAGGCTATGGGCCCAGGGATTGAAGGTCCAATGATCGCAAAGTAAAGCAGTCTGCCTCTTACATTGAGCGCCTCATTGCTTAGGGATTCCTGAAGACTTATTTCTGTGACAGCGACCTCTTATGCTCCTTGGGGGGTTTCCGGAGAACCTCTTTTTGAGCCTCTACCTTTTAGGGCCGAAAAGTGGTCAAGTGCCTCTCAGAGCCTGGGTTAAAAACAAGTGAATGGGCTACCAGCTGTTGAGGGACCATCCGGAAGGTGGTTTGCGACTGGACTACCATTTGAGGCACCGTGGTCATTGTCACGGCTGGAAGTTATGCTGGTCTACGTGCTGTTCTTGCCTTTTTGTTCTTAGGCTGGGGACCCTTGTCTGATGAAGATATCCTCTTTGAAGACATGCCCCACTTTTGGAGAAGGTTTCTATCCTCTGTGGTGGCTTCGGCAATAACTTCCTGAACCACTTCCTGTGGGAAAAGGTCTTTGCCCCAGATATATGATGAAATTAGTTTTCTGGGTTCGTGTTTCACCGTTGCTGCGGCAAACACATGCCCTCTACAGGTCCTTCTTGACCTGACAAAAGCATACAAGTCCTTCACAAGGGTACCCATGTGAGACTTGGCTAGGATCATATACATATCTGGGGCATTATTTAGGCCTGTACACACTTCCAAGCAGTTCTGATGAGACAGGGAGTCGGCAAGTCTTTCTTTCATCTCCTGTTCCCTTCTCAAAAGATGGTCTGGCAACTTTGGAAGGTTCTCATTAAACTGCTGGCCTGCTATCTCCGGATCCAGCTTCGAGATGGAGAAGGTTAGATATACCTCTTGCCACTTCTCCTCGTAGGTCAGCATAGCTAGAGATAATGGTTTTTATTCCTCTGGAATTGGGCAGGGTTTACACTCTTCGACTGCTTTCATGACGCAGTCGAGGGCTTTCCCTGAAAAAGGGAAGGCTGTGGAGGAAGGAGCAATGAAGGTTAGGTGCTTCGTGCTCAATGCTGAGACTTTGGAGTTGGTTTATCCGGCTCCTTTCAGGGTCTTGGTAAGGATGGCTTGTACCTTGTCATGTTCAAAGACAATGACTTCCTTCAGTACCGTCTCCTTGCGGGATGCAGGTTCATCTCGCAGTCTCACGTAGCAATCTGGGTACGCTGAAAAACTGGGCCAGAATTGAAGATCTTCAAGGGGTCTGGCCCCCAGCTTCTTGGAGATATAGAGCTTACCATTTATCATGAGCATGTGCTCCCTATACCTCCAGGTGTTGGTTTCAGAGTAGTGAGGGAGGTCAGATACTCTAAGGGGCTTAGCAGAGCCCCTGGAAGCACCAGGGCGTTTCCCTTCCTGTACCTCTCTCTTCATCTCTTTGAGATCCTTGCTTATTCTCCTCTTGTTCCTTCCGGAACACTACCAACATCTGCTGGATCGACTCTAGGAGCGCTCCGCTCCTGCCGACCTGTATAGCCAGTTGGGGAGTTCGGGCTGAAGAGGTTGACGGCATAGATTGATATGCCATCACAGTGAACTGAGGGTCCTCAGTTATCGTCAAAACGGTTGATTCTTTCTCCGTGGATGGTTGTACTGCTTCTTCTTCAGGGCCTTCTTGCAGTAGGTCCTGTTCGGTGTCAGTGGACACCTCCGACATCCGTTCTTGGTGGATGTCCGTACCTTGCAGTGCCTTGTTGATGTCCGCGTCCACTGTCCGTTGGATGGAGGGAGGCTGGACCTGTACCTGGGGCACAACCATGCTGGATTGAGCCTTAGGGAACAGAAGGCACCTTAGAGATTCGTTAGGTAGGTGAGGTCCCAGAGAGTTCTTCTGGAACCCTCTTACCCACCTTCGAAGGGTTTCCCTTGCTGTATCCCTTGACTTCTTGGTCACAGGGATATCTTCTCCAAAGCCATCGGTCAGCAAGGTCGAGCAGTTGGAGCAACCCTTCAGGTCTCAGTACCTCAGGGATCCAGATACGTTGCAGCAGGGGGCATGAGACCTGTACATTGTATGCCCACAAAAATCCTTACTCTTGTGGTCGCAGAACACAATTGCACACTTCACCATTGGCTCCTCCTGTAAGGAAGAAAATGGGTGAAATGGGTATTCAGTTGTTTATATCATTGATATAAATGCATATTTAGAAATATTAATAGCTTAGGATAGTAAGCTAGAAAAGGAAATAGGAAAGACGCATATCTGTGTTTCCTCTCCCAGCCAATCGCTGAGACCTCCGTCAATATTGATATTTTAATTACTTATAAGGGAAAATATAGGGTGGAATAACTCCAGTACGTAGAGCCGGAGCTAGTGAATATTTATACTAACTCCTCCACCTGTAGAATATTAATGATTAATACTGACCGGTGTTTCATAAGTGTCCCGATAATCAAAGGATTCATCAGGGTGTTGAGGGAATGCTTCAACCTCAGCATGTTATGCGGTCCTAACAGTAGACTGTGAACGGATACACAGAGTATGTTATAAATACATGTACTACTGTATTGTTTTATACTGTAGTTTTACCAACTACTGTATTGTTGTATACTGTAGTTTTACTGGCTACTGTATTGTTGTATACTGTAGTTTTACCGGTACACTACCGGGGTTAGGCTAATGCCTGGTGGCACTAACTGATAGAGAGAGAGAGAAAGAATCAAAAGGAGAGTTTCCTATAATTATGATTTAGCACAATAAATGGAAGTGTAGGAGGTCTACTGCCATCTGCTGTCTCCGTGCCAGAAAGAGAATTCTAATGGAAGGGGAGGAATGCATCTGATTCTAGCTTCCTTCCGGCCAGAGATTTTGTCGTTGGCTGTACTGCCAGTTGCAGAGTTTGTGGATGGTAAGAATTCTCAACAGTATAATTGGTTTCCCACCGGCAGCCCTCAGGGTCGGCCCAGTCTTTCCCCTCGGGGCATTCACCTCCGGTGAAGGAAGGACATAAGGGGGAAGTGGTTGAGACGGCAACCTACCCGCCGCTGGTAGGGTCCCGGCCGGCAACATAGTCAACCCGGCAAGCCGGGATGACTGTCTGAATACCGGCGAAAAAATGTTGTGATGGTTAGGCCGACACTAAAGGACAGAGGAGGGAGGAAAGAGGATCTTACAGTTTACAGGAAGAAAGGCAGCAGCAAGTATGCCGCCTACTTTCGGCTTAAAACTAAGGAAGCATGGCTTCCTGTGCCGATGCCATTGTGGTCAGCAGAGGAACAAGGATTTCCCTGTCGGCGATATTGTCGGCTGTAAGACGTGTCTTATAGTTTACCGGGGAGAAAGGTGGCGGCAGGTATGCCACCTACTTTCGGATGTAAACCAAGGAAGCATAGCTTCCCTTGCTGACAACGTCGTGGGTGGCAGAGGAACATAGATTCCCCTGTCAGCGACATTGTCGGCTGCAAGACAGTACATCCTGAGTTACCGTCATATTTCAAAGCCTGGATACTCGGCGGAAAAGAAGACATACGGCATAAGACTATATAAGTCAAGCCGGAGTTTACTACTCAGTGGCGATGACAAAAGATAGGGTTGCCGCTTGTGATGGTGGCGCTCAGGGGGGAGAAAGGGTTTAGCGTCTTTTCTCTAAAAGAGAAAAGTATCGAATTATACCCATAAATTCTAGGGGATATATATCCCCAGCCGAATTAGTAGGAAACGATACGAAGAGGTTAAATAATGGGAATTACTTTACTAACGAATGCAAAACAGGTTACGCTAGCCTAACTCCAGTGGGGCCCGCGGCTACGGTTGGTACCGCCGGGGTCCCCGTCATATACGAAAGTAACGTTACATATCGGAAGAGGAGATATTATAATGTATGCAAATCTTCACTAGTATAATTTGCCCAACTAGCTAAAATGTTTCCTTATATAGCTAAATACTGGGAACGTCGCACTACTGACGAAATAAAATGCATTTATGACGTGCGACAATGGTCTAAAAATGGCCGCCTCCGGTGTTGGCTACGCTCCACCAAACACACTTAAATTATACGAATTTAACTGTGAGAAGGGAGCCTTAAAATTATACACAGGCAAGATCAAATACTCAACCTTCCAGAGGAAGAAGATGCTGGAGATTGCATGATGATATTCCGAAAAACAGTAACAAACACCGAGAGAAACGTGGGAGGCCACCTAGCTTAAATGGTACAGTTTAAATGAATGATGAGCCGTAGTAGTATGGGGAAGGGGTCCACCGGGTACCTAGATAACGGCTCCCCTTTCGTTCGCCACTCTTCCCCCTCAAAGAGTTAAATCTATTCAGGGTGAAGATTGCTATATGTCGTATCTAAAAAATACGTCCCCTGATATTATGCGACATCCTTAAAGTTATATTACGGATGAATTGCGCCATGAGTTAGAATTCTGGAAACCTTCGGTTTATTTCTCTGGGAGTATCACTGTAGCAAGTATTCCTTAGAAAGGCTACCTAAAGAAACCTTCCATCAGGACAACAGGGCTGATCCCAAACAGATATTTTTATAATTGTGAAGGGAGAAAATATTATCTTTACATATTGATAAATTCTGTCTAAACAAACGTCCCTGCTGGGTAATCGCCAGACTGGGGTTCGAGTCCTGCTCAGACTCGTTAGTTTGTTTAGTACCTGCAACCTTACCATCCTTGTGATCAAAGGATGGGGGCTTTTGGATAGCCTATGGTTCTACCTGCTGAGTCATCATGGGTCATTGCCTGGCCCTCCGTGGTCCTACTAGGTCAGACTAGGAAATTATCTCGCTTGGAAGGGCAATGTCACTGTCCCTTACCTCTGTCATTCATGGACGGACTTTTTAATTCTAATTAAAAAAAAACATAGGACTTTGTTTGAATACCCAAAGAAAATATAACGTTGATAATCAGTAATGTATTCGAATGGATGGATAAAACATTATCACAAATTCGGATTTTCATTTAATGTTGAATATACTGTACGCCTCTATCAGGAAATTTAATTACTATAATATACGTTCCAGACAGGATCATTTGTTAAAGGTATATTGTAATATATGTGACTATTTTCCTTTTGAAAACATCTAATGTTTCATCAATTTTTTCAAGAACCAATATTCGAAACATTGGTAGGATGATCAGAGTACTTTTTTTGTAGTTACCGAAATCTGAAATTAAAATTAAATAGTTTTGCTACTTTGTTATAATTGTCGATGGATTTCATATAAAAAATGTTTTCTAATATTTATAATAATCTTTAGAAATTACGTTATTATTAATAATTCGGAATGTGAAGAAGAAATGTTTTATCCTATTTCTAGCTATCGTCATCTATTGTGTGACGAAATACGAAAAAAAATTTAAATACTTTTATTATTATTATTATTATTATTATTATTATTATTATTATTATTATTATTATTATCATTATTATATGAAATAGTTAAAATTTATTTAGTTAATATTACACAAAACTATCTAAATTTGTTGATTTCCGCTTAATCAATTAAATTAACTCCCATTATAAAACACAATCAAAATGATGATTATTATTATTATTATTATTATCATTATTATTATTATTATTAGCTTAGCAACATCCGTTGTTGGAAAAGCAGGATGCTACAAGTCCAAGGTCTCCAAAAGGGAAAAATAGCCAAGTGAGGAAAGGAAGTAAGGAAATAGATAAACTATATGATAAGTAATAGAAAATTGAAATAAAGTATTTCAAGAACAGTATCAACATTAAAACAATAAAACATTTTAAGAACAGTAAAAACATTAAAACAGATCTTTCGTATATACACAATATAAAGAGAATTATGCTAGACCGTTCAGCATAAAAACATTTGCTGCAAGTTTGAACTTTTAAAGTTTGAGTACCCGATTAGGTAGATCATTCCACAACTTGGTCACCGTTGGAATAAGACCTCATTTTTATCATTATTATAAATACTCTTATTATTATTACTAGCGAAGATACAACCCTAGTTGGAAAAGCAGGACGCTATAAACCCAAGGGCTTATACATGGAAAAGTAGCCCTGTGAGGAAAGGAAATAAACTACAAGTGATATAATGAATAATTAAAATAGCCTATTCTAAGAACAGTAACAAAGTTAAAATATATCTAAGTATAGATTTGTCGGCCTATTCATCATAAAACATTCGCTACAAGATTAATCTTCCCTTGCGGTTCCTGCTGGATATCAAATCAGACAGGTGTCGTGTCTCCAAGCAGAGTGGAAGAAGTAATCACCTGCATTAGCAACTTTATATTAATCCTCCATAATCTATGGATGATTGAAGCGTGTACTGAAGGGGCGTGTTTACGATACTACTCTGTACTGTATTTGGAAAAAAATAACCTCTCATTTTAGAGTTTAGAGAAAATGCAATAGAGAATATGAGAGAAAATTTTAATTTCCTAGATTGGGGTAAAAATATATCAAGTAGAAACGAACCTGTTACGTTTAATATTCTGTATTTATAAAATTGTTATAATGAATATATGTCTTTTGTTATGAGAAAAAGAAAAACTCTTCAAAGCAAAGAATTAAGCTGTGTAGTAAAAGATTATATTTTTTAACTAAGATTCAGTTACAGGGATGAAAAAAGAAGCAGGAGAGAGAGAGAGAGAGAGAGAGAGAGAGAGAGAGAGAGAGAGAGAGAGAGAGAGAGAGAGAGAGAGAGAGAGAAACTGTAATGATTTTATTTTGTGTAAATTGTTATCTAAAGAAGTAATTAATAATTAAAAGAAAGATAAGGAAAAAATTCAAATCTTCAGTACAATT
>NC_090756.1:83513420-83523420 GCF_036898095.1 Palaemon carinicauda
ACATATATTACATGAATTCTCCATATTAGGACATGTATATCCTTTCATTTCTTTTTATACTTCTTCCCTTCCCATTCTATGGCTTCTGCCCTTCACAGAACAAACGAAAATCATCGAAAATTGGTTGTATGGTACAAAACAGCGAAAGATAATCCATCATTTGGCAATTGGACTTGAATAGAGTGATATTGCAAAACACATTTAAATATAAAATGAACCTTGGCTAATGATGTTGATTATCTCTTCCCAAATAAAACTTCACAGTTCATTGATTCAAATTGTTTGCCTTAATTGGGATATCACGGGGAAATTTATGACCTAGTAATTTACCGATGTAATATCCCTAATGATTTTTTATTAGATTTTATGTAATACTACTGTAGTACTGGATTCAAAAGTCCTTCCTTTTCTTGTGGTTTATCAGACTTCCATCTTGTAGCATATAATAATAATAATAATAATAATAATAATAATAATAATAATAATAATAATAATAATAATAATAAATTTATTATTATGGTGTAGTTCTGAACTTTTAGTATATCCCCCCAAAGGAAAAAAAAATAATTTCACCTATTTCATTCAGCCCTTAATATCACCATCGTCAAAATGTTGTTGTTGTAGATTTCCTGGCCCTTAAGGCCAGCCACGGGCTCTTGCACACTTGCACCCCATAGGCGTTGGTTATTTTGTTTTAGGTTTGTAGGTGATTTAGGTTATGATATAATCTGCAACTCTTATTTGTTGGTGATTTGGGATAGGATGTGGGTAAAGTATGATCAGGAGCTTGCTTTTCTTACTTTAGTGGCATCCTAGATTCTTTTTTGCTCAAAGGGAAGGAAAAAGGTGAAGGAGGGGAGTTGGAGAGAAAGAGGTACAGTAGTAAGTCCCGATGAGTAAAAGAGCTCGGGAAGGAATTTGGAAAGGTTTAGTCAGAGATATTGGTATAGAGAAAGTAAAAAACGTCCTTAATTTACTTTTCTCTACTTTGATGGCTGCTTTTCCGGTCCCATGCAGCAGGGGAACCCCACTCTATACAGGACCTCCACTGTCGTTCTACCTTGTTCGTTCAGAATATTTAACATTTCATATCACATATTGTTCATTTACTGTTAAATCGTCACTGTCAAAAGACTCATGAAATAAGAAATTCTTCAGTTTCCTCTTGAAAGCCTAATGTCTTCAATCATTCGAATGTTTCAGCTGATTAGGATAGAACTGAAAATTAGAAAGTGGTTAGCGGATATGAGTGGTAGAGAAATTACTAGAAAAAAATAAAAATGCAAATAAAAATAGAAATAAAAACAAAATTTTTATCATCTTTTGTGGTCATTGAGATGTCTATTTCTTTTATAGTTAATGTTTAGTTTTGGGGGACTCCTGAAACTTCAATAGAGAGAGAAGAGAGAATGCAAGTGGAAGGGGAGCTGAAAAGAGGTCAAGCATGGTTTAAGTTAGGTTACCTAAGTTCAAACTGGTGCTGATATTACGCTATCTAGGGGAAAGGTAGCTGCCAAGAAATGCTGAGAATGTATCAACATTAGCAATAATGTGTTCTACAATTGCTGTCATGGTTACAGGAAAGTTGTGGTTGAAATCCTGCCTTAGTGGGCTTGTTTCTTGACATTGCAGAGGTTTGTCAGTTAGTTGCTGACAGTTGCACTATCTTTCGGGTCTCTGTAGTGCTGCTGGGTCCTCGTCATTATCAATGATGATTTGCCAGTTACACAGATATCCCAGTCGTAGTCTGCAAATAATGACTGCAACTTTGCGGGAATATTTCTTGGAAGTGGATATGGGATTAGGTTTGTTGCTTTGATGTACCAGTTGGCTGATCTGGATCCATCAAGGAAGGCTCACCCTATTTCGCTAGTCTTTTGCATGTAGCAAAAGGCTGTCATTCGATTCTTGATGGTTTTCAGTGATGGTTGAAGTGTGATACTAACTGTGACTTGGGATCCAATTTGGGGCTATTTGCCTGTTGTTACTTTGGTCAGCTAAGGCTATGTACTGTATTGCTGTGATTAGGTAGACATTTTCAGTAAGTTCTTTGTTACCGAGAGTCAGATTGGCTCCTCTTGAATCTGTGTGGATTGTTGTGTATCCTTCATGTAGACTGGCAGAGTGTACAGAGGGAAATCTCTTTCTGCTTTGATTGACTTGAATATTATACTACAGTTTCTAATGTCAATCCTAGCAGAAAAGGAAACTGAATTAGTTTCGCCTCTTAACAAGAAGAGTGTGGTCTACATTGGAGAGCCAATGATGAGTCTCATGGCATTGTTTTGTATCACTTCTAAGGTTGCTTTTTGTGTTTCACTCAGCAATGTAAGCCTAGGTGCTGCATAGTCAATTTGAGATCGAATTGCTTGAATGTAAAACAGTCTTAGGAGGCTGTTTGATACTCCATGTTTGAAGGAGGTCGTTCGTTTCATGGCTGAGAGACACATTTTTGTTTTCTCTCTGATGTTGGAAGGTGATAGATTATGTTCATGGTTACGCCTAGATATATGAATTGTTTCACTTATTCTATCGGTTTGCCCATGAGAGTAAAATTATGAGAGTCTTGTGTCTGATGGCCATGGCTTTGGTCTTGTTGGTATTGATTTTTAGGCCAAGGTCTCTGCATTTGGCCTGGATCGTCTCCAGTGCCTTTTGGGTGGTTTTGCATGAAAATGCTTTCAGTGGGCAGATAATGCATATGTCATCGGCGTATATGAAGATTTCAGCTCCGTTTGGGAGGTCCAGAGTGGCTAGATTCTTCATAAGTAAGTTGAAAAGGTAAGGGGTTAGTATGCACCCCTGAAGCATTACATTTTCCAGTGGGATGAATTCAGAGGTTTTTCTTTGAATGGTGACTCTAGCTTCTCGGTTCTGTGTGTAGTTCTGAGTCCAGGTCAGTAGATGTCCTTTCACTCTTTTTACTACAAGTGGGAAGATGATTGCTGGGGAGCTGTCTAGCTCAAAGGCTTTCTTGCACTCAAAAAAAAATGACAAAGGCTTTTATTTTTTGATTTTTGAGTGCCTACGCATTGTTTATAGGCATAAAGGTGAGGATGTAGTGGGCATATTTTCCATTGGAGTCTGCTGAGTACCATTCTTTCAGCGACTTTCTCGGTGCAGATAAATAAAGTTATAGGTCGGTAGTTGTCTGGTTCTTTGTATTTTGGGTTTCGTGTCATGTTGATTCTATATTAATGTTCGGAGTCTTTCAATGTGTGTTCTGTTTATTAGGTGCAAATACACCAACTTCACGGGACTTCCCATGTTCCTTAGCATACTCTAAGTGATAAGGTCCTCTCCGAGGGCAGTGTTTTTTTCTGCCTTTTCCCAGAGCCGTGTTGAGTTCTTCCATGGGGTAGGGGTTATCGGTGTCATCTTTCATGTTACTGGCAGCTTCAGTAATGTTATTCCTGACTAGGAGCAGTGTTCTCTGCCTATTTATGGTTTGCAGAGGAAGATTTGTGCTTTTGGCTCGATCAGCAAAGCTATTTGCAATTCTATTTGCTTCTGGGTGGGTGACTCTGGGTGTTCTATTTTTCCCAGTGATCTTCTTGAACCAGCCCCATATCTTTGCCAGAGATGTGTTGTTGGTGATTTTATGGCACCATGAGTACCATTTGTCTAATTCAATTTCCAGTTTTACCTGGTAGGAATGTTTGGTTATTTCAATGAGTAGCGCATCAGTTGATTCTTGCATTAATTTTCTTTATGTGGCTGTTGTAGTACCAGGCATCCGCAGGCTATGTCCCTGAATAATTTTCTGAGGCATAAATATACTGGCAGCGCCATATAGTTCTTTTGCAAAATCTAGTGAGAGTATTGAGATATCTTTGTGAGGTTTCTTTACATATTCCTGAGCCCATTCCATCACAGATTGGTCGAATCTTGCCCAGTTTATAAAGTGTGGGTTCCACCTTTTGGGGAGCTGGAGGAGGAGAGGTGTATTTCTCTAATTCGAGGTAAATCTATGGCAAAGTGATCTCTTGCTAGCACAGGATGCATTCGCCATTTAGCACCCCTTTGGATAGCGCTTAACATGAAGATGAGGTCTAAACCACTGCCTCTTCGATGGGTTGCTTCTGACACATTGTTAATAAATGTTACGTCCAGATACTCTTGCTGGAGAGCGTGCAAGTGTCTGCATCCCCAAACCATCTCCATCTACCCCTCATCATGATCTCATCCACACATGGCACTCGAGTAATCTCTCCTATAGTGTCATTTCTAATCTCTTCCTGCCATTTAACTCCCAATATCCTTCAGAGGGTTTTATTATCAGATATACTAAATGTATTGGAGATTGTTTCATTGTCATACCATGACTCATGTTCATATAGCAATACCAATCTTACTAAACTGATATATAACTTTATTTTTATATGCAATTTTAGGCGATTTGATTTCCAAATTTTACCTAACCTAGTCATTGTCTGATTTGCTTTTTTAATTTCTCTCTAAACTCTAATTCTAAAGACCCAGTATTTGAGATCATAGTTCCTAAATACTTGAAGGATTCTAACTCATTGATCATTTTTCCTTCCAATGATATTTCATCTTCCATTGCATACTCCATTCTCATCATCTCTGTCTTTCTTTTATTCATCTTCAGCCTAACCTCGTTTGATATTTCACACATTCTGGTAAGCAAGCATTGCAAATCCTGTGGTTTTCTGCTAACAAGGACAGCATCATCAGCATACTCTAGGTCTGCCAAATTCCTATCACCAATCCAGTCCAATCCTCTTCCACCATATCTGACTGTTCTACACATCACAAAGTCCATGAAGAGGATAAACAGCATAGGTGACAACACATTCTCTTAGAGTACTCCGCTGTTCACGGGAAACTCATTTGTCAAGACTCCATTAACATTAACTTACCCTTGCTATGCTCATGAACCGCCTTTATCAAATTTACATATTTAAGAGGAATTCCATAATAATGCAGGAGTCTCCACAAAATTGGCCGATGCACACTATTAAAGGCTTTTTCATAGTCCACAAATAGGCTAACATCAAAAGGGGATATCTATATTCTACACATTTTTGTATATCATGTCTCAAAATGAAAATTAGGTCAGTGCAACTTCTACCTTTTTTGCATCCTACTTGTTCATCTCTCAGCTTTTCATCAATCTTTCTCTCCAGTCTCTTAAGAATAAGCATACTATATATTTTCATAACAACTGACATAAGTGTTATGCCCCTGTAATTATTGCAATCAGTCAGGTCTCCTTTTTTAGGTATTTTTACCAACACTCCTAACTCCCATTCATTAGTTTTGCCTCTTCATGCCCCATTCTACAAAATAATCTTGTAAGTAGTATGGGAGTCACTTCATTTTCGGCAAATACCATCTCGGCAGTTATTCCATCATATCCCGAGGCTTTCCACCTCTTTAGATTTTCAAGGATAGGAATGACTTCAAACACTGAATTCATTCATGGGCATGTGACGGGCCGAGAGAAAGGTTAGGACTCAAAGGCAGGAAGCAATCAACTGAGTAGTATTATTAAAGAACACTCTCCTTTATATACAAAACCTCAAGGCAACAGGAAAATATATGTTCGAGAAATGACAATGTTACATAGGCGACACATAGACAAGTTTGTTCTGGTTCTTTTTAGTGCGAGGGAAGAGCGCAGATACAAGCATAATGTATACAAAATAATTTATGTACGATCGTGTGACACACGGCTGGTACATGGCTCCCCCCCTAAAAATGACATATTGTACATATTAAATAGGGCACCCTGATCTAGAGAGGCGAACTGTAGGCGGGTCATATGGCAGTAGATAAGCAGGTTTTAGACGATCAATGGAGACCCAGTCTTCTTTGCCCCGAATATTTAGTAGGAATGCTTTCGGACTGCGTCGGATCACAAGGAAAGGACCCGTGTAAGGGGGCGTTAGCGGTGGCTTGGTAGAGTCGTTGCGCAGGAAGACGTGCGTTGCAGAATGCAAGTCTGTTGGTATGTGATGCTTCGCTGGGGGCTTGTGAGTCTGGCAGCATGGAGTAAATTTTCCCACGACGTGACGTATGCGCTGGAAATCGTCGGAGGAGGTTGTAGAAGGAAAAAATTCGGCAGGGACGACCAACGGGTCGCCATACACCATTTCAGCTGCCGAGACGTTGAGGGCGTCTTTAAGAGTGGTCCTTAGTCCCAGGAGGACCCAGGAAAGCTGAGTAAACCAGTTGCAATCCTTGCAGCGGGATATCAAAGCTGCTTTGAGGGTGCGATGAAAACGTTCAACCATTCCATTGGCAGCGGGGTTGTAGGCTGTTGTCAGATGTAGGGTGATGCCCAGGAGATTCGCTAATGATGTCCACAGTTGAGAGGTGAAAGTGGTTCCCCTGTCAGAAGTAATATATTCAGGGATACCAAATCTTGAAATCCATCCAGAGAGTAAGGCAGATGTACATGAGGCGGACGTTAAGGTTTCCATGGGAATGGCTTCAGGCCAACGGGTGGAGCGGTCGATGACGGTGAGCAGGTAGCGATGTCCTTGTGATGTGGGTAGGGGGCCTACAACATCGACGTGAATGTGCGCGAAACGACGCTGAGGTTGAGGAAAGGTGCCCACTCCTGAATCCGTGTGTCGATGTACTTTGGAAGTTTGGCAAGAAGTACAGGCGCGGACCCAATCCTATGCATCCTTAGAAATGCCGTGCTAAATGAACTTTGCCTTCAGCTGCTGTGCCGTAGAACGGCACGAGGGATGTGAAAGGCCATGAATGAAATCAAACACCTGACGTCACATGGGAGCAGGAATCCAAGGTCGCGGTTTGCCAGTACTGACGTCACAGAGGAGGGTGGTGTTGGAGTCGTCGAGGGGGAAGTCCTCCCAACGGAGGGACGTGCAGGATGTCCTACATGCTTGATACTCTAGATCCTGCCGTTGGGCTTTAACCAGGGCGTTGTAATCCAATCCCAGTTGAACGGCAGCCAACGTGTTTCTTGACAGGGCATCGGCAACGGGATTCATTTTTCCAGGGACGTATTGCAGGGTGCAATTGTATTCAGCCACGTCAGAGAGATGTCGGCGTTGACGGGCGGACCAGGCGTCAGACTGTTGAGTGAAGGTGTGCACCAGAGGCATGTGGTCTGTGCGAATGACGAAGGGCGTACCATCTAAGAAATGACGAAAGTGACGGACAGCCAAGTGTGCCGCCAGCAATTCTCGATCGAAGGTTGAATAACCCGATTCTGCCTTGGACAGTTTTCTGCTGAAGAAGGCCAATGGGCGGGGTGAGCCGTTGACCACCTGCTCGAGTACTGCACCAATGGCGACGTCGCTGGCATCGGTGGAGAGAAGGAGAGGGGCATGTGGGATAGGAAAAGTGAGAGCCGCAGCAGTTGATAGGGCCTTCTTTGCATTGCCGACGGCTGCATCTTGAAGGGGACCCTACTTCAGGTCCTTTGGCTTGACCTTGAGGGAAGCAATGGCCGGCAGAAAGCGGTGATAATAGTTGACCATGCCGCAAAATTCTTGCAGAACTTTGACGGTCGAGGGCACGGGGAAGTCCTGAATGGCTGTTACCTTCTCAGGGAGGGGGTGGACTCCTTCAGGAGTGATGCGGTGCCCTAAGAACGACACTTCGTTGGCGCAAAAGGTACACTTGTCGTACCGGACTACAAGGCCGTTTTTTTGCAGGCGGTCGAGCACGATGCGCATGTGACGGAAGTGTTCCTCTTTTGAGGAGGAGAACACAAGTATGTTGTCCACATAACATACACAGAAAGGGAGGTCCCCTAAGATGCCATCCATGAGACGTTGAAACGTGGCCCCAGCATTACGGAGGCCAAAACAGGAGTAATTGAAGGTGTATGTACCAAACGGAGTGGTGATGGCGGTCTTGGGGATGTCTTCTGGGTTCATAGGCACCTGATAATACCCCTTCAGGAGGTTGAGCGTAGAGAAAACCTTGGCTTTGTGCAGGTAGGAGGTCATGTCGGCAATGTTTGGGAGGGGGAAGTGATCCAGTTCTGTTTGCATGTTCAGGCGCCTGTAATCCCCGCACGGACGGAGGGAGCCCTCTTTCTTCAAAACGATGTGTAAGGGTGACGACCATGGGCTGGAAGCCTTTTGGCAAAGGCCCATTTCCTCCATTTCGGCGAGCGTCTGTTTGGCGGATTCCAATCGTTCCGGTGCCAGACGTCTGAATTTTGCGAAGACTGGGGGTCCCGTCGTCTTGATATGGTGGTAAATACCGTGCTTGGCAGGAACCGTGGGCGTTTGGTGAAGTTCTGGACGGAAAACTTCCGGGTACAACGTGAGGAGGTGGGCGTAGGCATCCGTGGGTGCACTGATGTGGAGAGCGAGGTTAGAGGGGGTGGGTTGAAGAGGTGTCGACAAGTACGAGTCTGCGTTGACCAATTGTCGGTGGGCGACATCGGCCAGAAGGTGGAAATGAGAGAGGAAATCCGCACCGAGGATTGGTATTGTGACGTCAGCAACGAGAAACTTCCATTTGAATTTACCGTTTCCGAACGATAACGTAAGGTTCTCGTAACCGTAGGTGGGTATCGCAGATCCGCTGGCAGCTACCAAGCGGACGTCGGCAGATGTAGACAGACTACGTCGTGCCTTGAAGAGTTTCCTTGGCAAAAGAGAACGACAAGCACCCGTGTCTACCAAAATTCGCACGCCCGTTCCTGCATCCTGTAAAAAAAAAAGATTAGAAACACGGGAGGCCACTGCCACGAGCGATGGCCTACTTACACGTTTTTTGGCCACTGACAATCCTGGGCACATTTCTTCGCGGTTGCCCCGAATCTGAAGTGGTAGTAGCAAAACTGCGGCGGATGGGAGGTAGTAAGTGGATGTAGAAGTTGTTCGTTGGGGCGCCAGCGATTGGTGGGTGCTGGGCGGCTTTGTCTCTGCTTCAGCACGTCACGGGGTAGGCGTGTATGTCCTACGGCATTCATGTCAGCTTCGGTTGACGTTGAATATACATCCTCTTTGTCAGGGGTAGAGGCGTTGATGGAGGTCTTGAAGTGGCTGTCCATAAGGGCGTCGGCTTTGGTCATCAAGTCCTTTATGGGTAAACTATCGACATCGGGTATGGCAGCGCGTATAGGTCCGGGTAAACGGCGTTTCCAAAGGGCACGGAGTAGGTTCACCTCACGAGGAGAGCCGTCTACGGCAGGTTGAAGGCGAGCGATATTGGTCATTTCCCTGAGGGCAAGCGAAGCCCTTTGGTCCCCCAACGGTTGTTGCGAGAGCTGAAAAAGCTTTGCTATACGGGCGGCTGGCGACGGCGAGTACTGCTGCAGAAGATATGTTTTGAGGGCGTCATACGCTATTGGGGTGTCTCCTTGTTCACAAAGCCAGTCGGATATTTCTGGGAAGGTGTCCTCGGGTATCGCCGCGAGAACATAATCTTCTTTGGTGGTTGAGCGAGTCACGCCGTGTTGCGAAACTGGACTTCTGCACGCTGAAACCAATCAAACACTTCTCTGCTGGCAAACGATGAAAGTTAGAATGGAGCAACCGTAGCGCCAACTGCCGTAGAGTCCGTCATAGTACCAACGATGGAGGGGCGAGGGGGTGAGGGTGGAAGGTGGTGGAAGCGGAGTCGACTTCCGGGGTCACCAATGTGACGGGCCGAGAGAAAGGTTAGGACTCAAAGGCAGGAAGCAATCAACTGAGTAGCATTATTAAAGAACACACTCCTTTATACACAAAACCTCAAGGCAACAGGATAATACATGTTCGAGAAATGGCAATGTTACATAGGAGACACATAGACATGTTTGTTCTGGTTCTTTTTAGTGCGAGGGAAGAGCGCAGGTACAAGCATAATATATACAAAATAATTTATGTACGATCGTGTGACACACGGTTGGTACAGGCACATCAAGGTCTTCATCAGCTAAAGGTATATCAATCACATTATTCCTTTCATATGTCCTATTTATAACCTCACTAAAGTGATCCATCCCACGTTGTCTTTCTTCATCTTCTGTTGCTATAACAGAGCCATCTCTCTTTTT
>NC_090756.1:83543512-83556012 GCF_036898095.1 Palaemon carinicauda
AACACGTTGTAAGGAGATTAGCAAGGAAACTTTAGACCAGGGGAATATATATATTTACTCTGGAAAATCTGATGGAGTTGGAAGAGAAGGGGTAGCAATGATGATGAGACCATGAGCAGAAATGGCATTAACCGAGTGGAGAGCTGTAAATAGTAGATTGTAACTAGCAAATTTCAAATTAAAGCAGTGCAATATGAGTATTATAGTTTGATATGCCCCAACAATTGATTCCCCTGAAGAAATGAAAGATGAATATTAAGAAGAACTACAGAGGATAGTAGATGAGATCCCTGGGAGAGATGTGAAAATTGTGATTGACGACTTCAATGCTAAAGTTGGAAGAAATAATCAAGGGATAGAGAATGTGAAGGGTGTCAAGGGTCTTGGCGAAGTTGCAAATGAGAATGGAGCATATTTCATAATTTTCTGTTCAGCAAACAATCTTGTCATTAGAGGTACTCTATTCCAACATCAGATTATCCACAAGTATACATTGACTTCACCATGTGGCAATTACAAAAATCATAGATCCCATATCCATTAATAAAGAGAGAAAGAGAACTCCGAGAAATGTAAGAAGCTATAGAGGTGCAGATATTGGAAGTGATCTCCAGCTCCTCAATGTGACACTGAAATTAAAACTGAAAGCACCCAACAGAAATATAGATAGAATAACTAGGTTTGATACAACTAAGCATTTAGAGGAAGAGCACAGAGAAACATTTGCAATTAAAAGTAGGAATCGATCTGTAGTCTTAGAGACTTTAAGAGACGAAGAAAAGACAATTAATGAAGAATGGTGTGATATTAAGAACATATATCAGTCATTTGGTAGTGAAGTCTTGGGACAAAAATTTACAAGGAGAAAGCCATGGATATCGAATGATACTTGGGATACTATAAAAAGGAGGCAAAGACAGAAATTGATTGTTGAAGGTTTTGAAGAAATAATGAAAATTACAAGGTAAAGCATGCCAAGTATTCCAGTACTGACAGCGAGTTCCAAATAAAAGCCAGGAATGACTGGGGAGAGTATTCAGACAGTAAAGCAGATTAGGCTGTCAAAGCTATGAATTCAGGAAGTGGCTATGGTGTAAGAATTGCTCATAGAATTATTAATGAAATCTCAACTGAGGAAAAGAAGAAGACGCATATACCCATCAAAAAGAGAGATGGCTCTGTTATAGCAACAGAAGATGAAGAAAGACAACATTGGATGGAACACTTTAGTGAGGTTATAAATAGGACATATGAAAGGAATAATGTGATTGATATACCTTTAGCTGATAAAGACCTTGATGTGCCCATGAATGAATTCAGTGTGTTTGAAGTCATAGCTATCCTTGAAAATCTAAAGAGGTGGAAAGCCCCGGGATATGATGGAATAACTACCGAGATGATATTTGCCGAAAATGAAGTGACTCCCAGACTACTTACAAGATTATTTTGTAGAATGTGGCATGAAGACGCAAAACTGATGAATGGGAGTTAGGAGTGATGGTGAAAATAGCTAAAAAAGGAGACCTGACTGATTGCAATAATTACAGAGGCATAACACTTACGTCAGTTGTAATGAAAATATATAGTATGCTTATTCTTAAGAGACTGGAGAGAAAGATTGATGAAAAACTGAGATGAACAAGTAGGATTCAAAAAAGGTAAAAGTTGCACTGACCTCATTTTCATTTTGAGACATGATGTACAGAAATGTGTAGAATATTGATATCCCCTTTTGATGGTATTTGTGGACTATGAAAAAGCCTTTAATAGTGTGCTTCGGCCAATTTTGTGGAGACTCCTGCGTTATTATGGAGTTCCTCTTAAATATGTAAATTTGATAAAGTCGGTTCATGAGCATAGCAAGGGCAAAGTTAATGTTAATGGAGTCTTAACAAATGAGTTTCCATCGAACAGCGGAGTACTCCAAGAGAATGTGTTGTCACCTATGCTGTTTATCCTCCTCATGGACTTTGTGATGTGTAGAACAGTTATGGTGGAAGAGGATTGGACTGGATTGGTGATAGGAATTTGACAGACCTAAAGTATGCTGATGATGCTTTCCTTGTTAGCAGAACACCACAGGATTTGCAATGCTTGCTTACCAGAATGCATGAAATATCACATGAGGTTGGGCTGAAGATAAATAAAAGGTCCTCACTTCACTCCGCATTCTCTACAGGTATAAACATAATAAAACATTAAATTGCATTATAGCGCACCGTGCCGGTTGACGCCAGGTTTATTTTTCCAATGAATCATACTTTTAGAAAACAATATAGATGTAACATCACATATTCTAATAACTTTTACAAACTTCTGTACTGATATAGCAGTGCATATTTAAAACAAAATGAACAAACTTTCAAATTAACATATAAGCCTCCTCTGCCGCCCAGGAAAAACCATAGATAAAAAACAAAATCTCAAGTTTTGAAAAAACTATGGAAACCTGTGTATCCACGGCAATAATGCAGAGTAACTCTCAATTTGAGTGGTGGAACCTCACTCTTGTACTACTAATAAATAATAATGATAATAATATTAATAATAAATTCGACTTGCTCGGGCTAGCGTGCGCTAGAAAGTGACCACTTCCTAAATACCTCTTCAAACATCGAATACGTTTCACCCAACACTAAATTCTCATTGGCCACTGCCTACATAACAACTGAACTTAAGTAACAAGACACTTAAGATCTGCTTACATGTCGTTAGGACAATTATTTTTCGCTATACTTCGTAACGCGAAAAAATTCTAGTCCTCACTTCACTCCGCATTCTCTACAGGTATAAACATAATAAAACATTAAATTGCATTATAGCGCACCGTGCCGGTTGACCCTAGATAATACCAAAGAAAGGGAGAGAAGGAAAGAAATGGAGAGAAAGAAATAAATGTTCCGATTGTAGGATTTACACATTTAACCTCTTTTTGAAGCCTTTGACAAACATGTTTACTTGAAACAGACTACCAACACTCATGTCTATGAAGACACCTATCCTTGACGTTATCGTTTGCGATGTTTGAACTTGTAGCCACAGTTTTAACAAAAAATTCTGTTTGGTTACATTACAGGAGCTTTAACTTCTTAAATATAAATCGATCAAAGGACAAAATCATTCCAGCTTCCTCTGTATCAAGCAAAAGACATCAAATATGGAAAAGCATTTGTGACAACTTCCGATATCAAAAACTTCACAGTATTGGTGATTTTTCATTTTTTTTTTTTTTCTGTTCAACTAAGAAATCTTAAAATTACAATAAACTTAATTCCCCAAATCTCAGATAAGAAAATAATAAAGAAGTTTTTCAATATAGGAAAACATAATCCGCACAGATTCTGCAACACCATATTATCAAAAAGATCCTTTGTATGCACCGAACTACCAGCTTAATGTTTCACAGGTGCTTGCAAAGATTTAACAAGTGAATTTTCCGTTGGATCTATGTAACCCCTCATTTCATGCATGCACGTTATGGCATAAATAGCTTGATCACTGGAGATTACTAAAGCGCCGGAATCTAATAAAAGCAACATACAATGGCATTTCGCTTTGCTCGTGACCATTATTGTAAGTTTCTCTTTGTTGAAAGACAAGTTGGTAGGCCTTGTCGGTGCTGTCATTCATCGATGATATAAGATGCCCATGACAACTGAGGTCCCCCAACTTCCTGTCCAAATTAGATGCCACCGTTAAAGACGACTGCTGGCATTTCATTGCATTCACGATCCTGGAAAGCAGATTCCAAAAATAAAACAATGTACATATATACTTGTAATTTAAAAAACCTTTACCTTCTATATCAAAGTTAAATTTCAGCGAAAAATTTCCTTTTTTTTTTATTTTTTTTTTTATTTTCTTATCTTTGCCGTGTAATAAAACTTTTGTTACGTAAACACTCAAAGTTTAACAATAAAGTTTCCCTCGTTAATATGAACAGTCAAGATGGAGAGGACTTTCACTCTGGAATATTCTACTTAAGAATTTTTACCTCCATTTTATTAATAACCTTTGGTATAAAGCACCAAACCTCAAGTTAAAGCATCAATTGCCTCTGTACCTGGACACCAATATTAGAGATTAAAAACCTCAACATATTTTTAAAAGTAGCAAAACAGTCTAAAGAATGAATAACTCTCACAAGTCCATAACTCTGAAAAATGTAAGCAAGAATTGACCATTCATGCATGTTAGTTGACAACACTTCAAAAAATCCGCTCTTTTGTACTCTTTCTGGGCTAACATACATTGATGACCTGAACAGTGTATTCAGTACAAGTTTAAATTCTTTGGTTTTCTATGATTTCCAAATCTGGCTTTTTGCTACCTACTTGCATTAAAATCGAAAATTTTATCTGGAACAACGTTCAAACATTGCCAAAGTACTTTACATAATTCTGTCGACTGCCTCCTGCTCCTTCATGTTTAATTTTAAAGATTAATTTGCTGTCCAGTTTCCAACCACTCTTTTCATGATATATAAAAAAAAAAAAAAAAAAAATACGCTGTATTCATCGCTAAAAACTTCAGAATTACTCCAAACCTACTACTGAGGTGTCACAGCATATAAATTTCCCAACACCAGAGGCGTCACAATATAACTATTAAATCTGAGGAGTCACAATATAGCGGTAAATTCCCTATGAGGCGTCGCAATATATTTATAAGATTGCCTACATCCGAGGCTTCGCAATGTGATAAATTGCCTACATCTGATGCGTCACAATATAGTAATTAACTGCCTACATCTTAGGCGTCGCAATAGAGTGATAAACTGCCTACATCTGAGGCGTCACAATATAGTGATAAACTGCCTACATCTGAGGCGTCACAATATAGTGATAAACTGCCTACATCTGAGGCGTCACAATATAGTGATAAACTGCCTACATCTTAGGCGTCACAATATAGTGATAAACTGCCTACATCTTAGGCGTCACAATATAGTGATAAACTGCCTACATCTTAAGCGTCACAATATAGTGATAAACTGCCTACACCTTAGGCGTCACAATATAGTGATAAACTGCCTACATTTTAGGCGTCACAATATAGTGATAAACTGCCTACACCTTAGGCGTCACAATATAGTGATAAACTGCCTACATTTTAGGCGTCACGATATAGTGATAAACTGCCTACATTTTAGGCGTCACAATATAGTGATAAAACTGCCTACATCTTAGGCGTCACAATGAAGTAATAGGTTAAATAAGTCTGATGCAAGTATATAGTTAAAGTAACGACCAAAATAAAAAGAATGAATTTCTGCGTCAAACCAGAGCATCTGATATTTCTTCATTAAGTTCTCAACTAGCTTTGCTCAATATGAAAAAATACAGAAATACTTTATCGTTTTCATTTTAATAATACCTTTCACGACAAATTTCGTGGAAATTATGTAACAGACAATTCTGTCCAAAAGATATTCGTTAAAATAACGTTTTCGTTAATTCAGAATGTTTGGCATCTAAACAAGGTCTTTAACGACATAGTTTATCCTAATACTGTAGTTACGAAATTCGCCTTCAGTATTCGTCCTCTGTAAACCTTTCCAAATACAATTTAGAGTCTGAAAACCAATTATACTTTCTTGTAAATAAATCCAAATCTTGAAGCTTTTAAAGTAAATAGCTAGCATCCAATGCCCCTTCAAATCAACCATCCGCAGCTATGCCATCATCTAAAAATACTTCAATCTTCACTTCCTTAGATCTCCAATATCTAACAGACTTAAGAACTTTAGTAAAGATGTACCGCCGCTTCAAAAATATCTAAAGAAAATCCATTATAATAAACTTTTTAAATTTTTCCCCAATGAGAAAGATTTTGGCAACGTTTTAATAGATTGCTATGCGATAAGCAGACTGTAGACTGATTAAATCCTTAAAAAGTTTGTAATAAAAAACCAGCCTTTGCTTACCATTTCCATTCTTGGTCACCGTCAAAGAAATTATTTTTTAGTTTTTCTGATACTAGTGTCATCCATTCTCTTTTAATAAATTTTGATTCGTCCATTTCTGACCTATTGTTACCCAATCCAACAACCACAGTAACGGTTTTGAAATGGAATTTTGTGATCGCCCTTTTAGACGTAAATGACTATCTTACCGGACCCAATCTAGTTCTGTTCAATGTATTGTGAATAACAACAACCAACAGGCGATTAAAACAATAAAATAAAATAAACACAATGTTCCAATTTCCTTGTACCAACTGCTAAGTAAACAAAATAAAAACAGCTATATTTTCACTTATCTTTTCGACGTCTTTCTTGGTACATTCCTGGCTCCAATGTCAACTCTCGGCCTTTATTGAGCTCTAGACCTGTTCCATCAAAGTTGATATGAATCCACACTTTCCCTCGATCTTTAACTAGCTTGACACTTTCGGCGATGCTGCTCTTTGCGTACTAACTCGTTTCTGCAGCAGTTTTAGATGTTCCTTGTCCTCCAAGTTGATAAACAATCGCATCTAATGCTAACATTTTCGTATCAGTTTCCTCAAAATAACACGATGCTCATTCAAATGGTTTTCCATCATACTTTAACGAGGTGCGGATACTTGTTGAATATTCTGCTGGAAATCAGATAATAGATTGTCCATCACTTCTTGAAACGGTTTCAGCATTCTGATTGCTAACGTGAAAACACTATTCACATCTGAAGCTGTATTTGACCCTGCCTGGCGTCCTGGCTAATAAATTCGACTTGCTCGGGCTAGCGTGCGCTAGAAAGTGACCACTTCTTAAATACCTCTTCAAACATCGAATACGTTTCACCCAACACTAAATTCTCATTGGCCACTGCCTACATAACAACTGAACTTAAGTAACAAGACACTTAAGATCTGCTTACATGTCGTTAGGACAATTATTTTTCGCTATACTTCGTAACGCGAAAAAATTCTAAAAGACAGAGATGATGAGAATGTAATATGCAATGGAAGATGAAATATCATTGGAAAGAAAAATGATTAATGAGGTAGAATCCTTTAAGTATTTAGGAATTATGATCTCCAATACAAGGTCATTAGAATTAGAGTTTAGTGAAAAATTGAAAAAAGCAAATCAGACAATGACTAGGCTAGGTAAAATTTGGAAATCAAATCGCCTAAAATTGCCTATAAAAATAAAACTAGATATCAGTTTAGTGAGATCGGTATTACTATATAAACATGAGTCATGGTATGACAATGAAACAATCTCTAATACATCTAGTAGATTTGAAAATAAAACCCTCGGAAGGATATTGGGAGTTAAATGGCAGGATAAGATTAGAAATGACACTATAAGAGAGATTACTCGAGTGCCATATGTGGATTAGATCATGATGAGGGGTAGATGGAGATAGTTTGGGCATGCGGACACTTGTACGCCCTCCAGCAAGAGTATCTGGACGTAACATTTCTTAACAATGTGTCAGAAGCAACCCATCGAGGAGGAGGTGGTTTAGACCTGATCTTCCTGTTAAGCGACTGCATCCTGTGCTAGCAAGAGGTCACTTTGCCATAGAAATTTACCTCGAATTAGAGAAATACACCTCTCCTCCTCCAGTTCCCTAAAAGGTGGAACCCAGACTTTGTAAACTGGGCAAGATTCGACCAATCTGTGATGGAATGGGCTCATGAATATGTAAAGAAACCTCACAATGACATCTCAATACTATCACTAGATTTTTCAAAAGAACTATATGGCGCTGCCACTATATTTATGCCTCAGAAAATTATTCAGGAGCATAGCCTGCGGATACCTGGTACTACAACAGCCACATAAAGGAAATTAATGCAAGAATCAACTGAACCAGTAAGCTCTTCCGAAGATACAAAACCGATGAACTTCATGTGCTACTCATTGAAATAACCAAACATTCCTACCGGCTAAAACTGGAAATTGAATTAAACAAATGGTACTCATGGTGCCATGAAATCATCAACAACACATCTCTGGCAAAGATATGGGGCTGGTTCAATAACATCACTGGGAAAAATAAAACACCCAGAGTCACCCACCCAGAAGCCAATAGAATTGCAAATAGCTTTGCTGGCCGAGCCAAAAGCACAAATCTTCCTCTGCAAACCATAAATAGGCAGAGAACACTGTTCCCAGTCAGGAACAACATTACTGAAGCCACCTGCAACATGAGAGATGACACCGATAACCCCTACTCCATGGAAGAACTCAACACGGCTCTGGCAAAAGGCAGAAAAAACACTGCCCCTGGAGCGGACCTTATCACTTACATTATGCTAAGGAACATGGGAAGTCCCGTGAAGTTGGTGTATTTGCACTTAATAAACAGAACACACATTGTAAGACTCTGAACATTGATATAGAATTAACAAGACACGAAACCCATCCCAAAACACAAAGAACCAGACAACTACCAACCCATAACTTTATTTACCTGCACCGAGAAAGTCGCTGAAAGAATGGTACTCAGCAGACTCCAATGGAAAATATGCCCATTACATCCTCACCTTTATGCCTACAAACAAGGCGTAGGCACTTAAAAATCAAAGACAAAAAAGCCTTTGTCATCTTTCTTGACCACAAGAAAGCCTTTGAGCTAGCCAGCTCCCCAGCAATCATCTTCCCACTTGTAGTAAAAAGAGTGAAAGGACATCTACTGACCTGGACACAGAATTACACACAGAACCGAGAAGCTAGAGTCACCATTCAAAGAAAAACCTCTGAATTCATCCCACTGGAAAATGGAATGCTTCAGGGGTGCATACTAAGCCCTTACCTTTTCAACTTACTTATGAAGAATCCAGTCACTCTGGACCTCCCAAACGGAGCTGAAATCTTCATATACGCCGATGACATATGCATTACCTGCTCACTGAAAGCACTCTCATGCAAAACCACCCAAAAGGCACTGGAGATGATCCAGGCTAAATACAGAGACCATAGCCTAAAAATCAACACCAGCAAGACAAAAGCCATGACCATCAGACACACAAGACTCTCAGAATTTTACTCTCATGGGCAAACCGATAGGATAAGTGAAACAATTCATGTATCTAGGCGTAACCATGAACATAATCTATCACCTTCCAACAAAGTAACCAACATCAGAGAGAAAACAAAAATGTGTCCCTCAGCCATAAAACGAACGACTTCCTTCAAACATGGAATATCAAACAGACTCCTAAGACTGTTTTACATTCAAGCAATTCGATCTCAAATTGACTATGCAGCACCTAGTCTTACCTCCCTGAGTGAAACACAAAAAGCCTCCTTAGAAGTGATACAAAACAATGCCATGACACTCATCATTGGCTCTCCAATGTAGACCACACTCTGCTTGTTAAAAGGCGAAACTAATTCAATTTCCTTTTCTGCTAGGATTGACATTAGAAACTGCAGTATAATAGTCAAGTCAATCAAAGCAGAAAGAGATTGCCCTCTGAACAACAGACTTAAAGGACTCCTCTCTTTACGGAGCAGATTGATCCGCAAAGACACACTCAAAGAAAATAATGGACACACTTACAGGAATGCAAATGCAAAGTCAAGCCTATAAGACAAAGGTGTAACTAAAGCCCGATGGCTACATCACTCCTGCCCCATGGTCTCAGGACCCCATCCAGTACAACTTCACCATCCTTCCTACAGCAAGTAAAGCTCTCCATGTCAGAGCAACTCACAGCAATAGACAAAAGGGCAATCAGCAACACATATGCCTCCAACATCTGCTATACTGATGGATCACTTAATCTTGATATTCCTGCAGCAGCTGCAGCAGTCATTTTTCCATTAGGCTACAGAGAAAACTGGAGGCTTTCTAATTACGACCCCAGGCCAAAGCCCTAGAACACTCTGCCAGTCTACATGAAGGAAACAAAACAATCCACTCAGATTCAAGAGGAGCCATTCTGACTCTCGGTAACAAAGAAGAAAATGTCTACCTAATCACAGCAATACAGCACATAGCCTTAGCTGACCAAAGCAACAACAGGCAAATAGCCCCAAATTGGATCCCAAATCACAGTGGAATCATTGGCAATGACGAGGCCGATCACCTAGCCAAATCTGCTCTAATGTGCCAGACGATTAGTATCACACTTCAACCATCACTGAAAACCATCAAGAATCGAATGACAGCCTTTTGCTACATGTAAAAGACTAGCGAAATAGGGTGAGTCTTCCTTGATGGATCCAGATCAGCCAATTTGTACATCGAAGCAACAAACCTAATCCCATATCCACTTCCAAGAAATATTCCCGCAAAGTTACAGTCATTATTTGCAGACTACGACTGGGATATCTGTGTAACTGGCAAATCATCATTGATAATGACAAGGACCCAGCAGCACAACAGAGACCCGAAAGACAGTGCAACTGTCAGCAACTAACTGACAAACCTCTGCAATTCTACCTATTTAAATGTCAAAAAACAAGCCCACTAAGACAGGATTTCAACCACAACATTCCTGTAACCGTGACAACAATTGTAGAACACATTATTGCTAATGTTGATACATTCTCAGCATTTCTCGGCAGCTACCCTTCCCATAGATAGCGTAATATCAGCACCAGTTTGAACTTAGGTAACCTAACTTAAACCATGCTTGACCTCTTTACAGCTCCTCTTCCACTTGCATTCTCTCTTCTCTCTCTATTGAAGTTTCAGGAGTCCCTCAAAACTAAACATTAACTCTGAAAGCAATACACATCTCAATGACCACAAAAGATAATAAAAATTTTGTTTTTATTTCTATTTTTATTTTCATTTTTATTTTTTTTCTAGTATTTTCTCTACCACTCATATCCGCTAACCACTTTCTCATTTTTAGCTCTATCCTAATCACCTGAAACATTCGAAAGATTGAAGACATTAAGGCTTTCAAGAGGAAACTGAAGATTTTCTTATTTCATGAGTCTTTTGACAGTGACGATTTAACAGTAAATGAACAATATGTGATATGAAATGTTAAATATTCTGAACGAACAAGGTAGAACGACAGTGGAGGTCCTGTATAGAGTGGAGTTCCCCTGCTGCATGGGACCGGAAAAGCAGCCATCAAAGTAGAGTAAAGTAAATTAAGGACGTTTTTTACTTTCTCTATACCAATATCTCTGACTAAACCTTTCCAAATTTCTTCCCGAGCTCTTTTACTCATCGGGACTTACTACTGTACCTCTTTCTCTCCAACTAAACGACGAGAACCAGTGGGCTCTTTTGGGGAGGATGCCTCCTCCCCTCCCTCACCTTTTTCCTTCCCTTTGGCCAAAAAAGAATCTAGGGTGCCTCTAAAGTAAGAAAAGCAAGCTGCTGATCATGCTTTACCCACATCCTATCCCACATCACCTAAAAAATAAAAGTTACTGATCATCCTTAACCCACATACTATCCCAAATCACCAACAAATAAGAGTAGCAGATTATATCATAACCTAAATCACCTACACACCTAAAACAAACAACCAACGCCTATGGGCTGCAAGTGTGAAAGAGCCCGTGGCTGGCCTTAAGGGCCAGGAAATCTACAACAACAACATATTGACGATGGTGATATTGAGGGCTGAATGAAATAGGTGAAATTATTATTATTTTTTTTTTTTTTTTTTTTTTGTGGGGGGATATACTAAAAGTTCAGAACTAGGCCATTATAATAAATTTGTTATTATTATTATTATTATTATTATTATTATTATTATTATTATTATTATTATTATTATTATTATTATTATTATTATTTATGCTACTAGATGGAAGTCTGATAAACCACAAGAAATGGAAGGACTTTTGAAGCCCATACTACAGTAGTATTACATAAAATCTAATCATAAATCACTAGGGATATTTCATCGGTAAATTACTTGGTCATAAATTTCCCCGTGATATCCCAATTCAGGCAAACAATTCGAATCAATGAACTGTGAAGTTTTATTTGGGAAGAGATAATCAACATCAACAGCCAAGGTCCGTTCATTAAGTGACCAGCCTTCAAAATTCATTTTAGATTTAAATGTGTTTTACAATATCACTCTATTCAAGTCCAATTGCCAAATGATGGGTTATCTTTCGCTGTTTTGTACCATACAACCATTTTTCGATGATTTTCGTTTGTTCTGTGAAGTGCAGAAGTCATAGAATGGGAAGAGAAGAGGTATAAAGAGAAATAAAAGGAAATACAACATGTCCTAATATGGAGAATTCAAGTAATATATGTAAAATAATTTTGATTATGTGTGATTATTAAAAGAATTTGCTTATCTAAAATATTTCTAATATCATGCATTATAAATATCGTTTATATTTTATAAATATATTAAAGTGAAGATGCATAAATAAAAAAATAAAAGTATACTGATTTAGGGTTTATAGGCAACTCATGAATGGCAGAGGCTTAGGACACTGACATTGTCCAAGGAAGCAGGACAGTACCCTAGAGACTGACCTCATATACATATAGTCAACGCTCAAGGGCCCTCTCTACCCAGGCTAGGACCAGAGAGGGCCCGGCAATGGCTGCTGATGACTTTTCAGG
>NC_090756.1:83563512-83598512 GCF_036898095.1 Palaemon carinicauda
ACATCATTTGGTCTTTACAACTTTCTTCATTTTCTGTCGCTCAGGAAATAAATGATATTAAGATATGCAAGAAATTTCTTCCCGAAGGTTTCGACTTTCCTCAGGATAAGGGGGGCAGATGATAAAGGCAGTTGATTGATATGATATTATTATTATTATTATTATTATTATTATTATTATTATTATTATTATTATTATTATTATTATTATTATTATTATTATTATTATTATTATTATTATAATAATAATAAAACAGGATGCTTTAAGCCCAAGGGCCCAAACAGGGAAACTAGCCCAGTGGAGAAAGGAAACAAGGAAAAAAGATATTTTAAGAACAGTAATAACATTAAAATAGGTCTTACATATATAAACTATAAAAATGTCAAATAAAGAAGAGGAAGAGAAATAAGAAGGAATAGTGTGCCAAAGTGTATCCTCAAACAAGACAGTGGATGACCATGGTACAGAGCTTATGGCACTACCCAAGGCTGGAGAACAAATAATAATGTAATAATGTAAAATTATCATACTTAAAAAGATTCATGATAATAGATGAATTAGCCTTTATAAGTTTTGAGAGATATTGAAGTCAATTGTTATTAAGGATACGGACTAATTCATTATGTTCTCAATTGTACTGAAGATTTGAATTTCCTCCTTATCTTTCTTTTAATTATTAATTACTTTCTTAGATAACAATTTACACAAAATAAAATCATTAGAGTTTCCATCTCTCTCTCTCTCTCTCTCTCTCTCTCTCTCTCTCTCTCTCTCTCTCTCTCTCTCTCTCTCTCTCTCTCTCTCCTGCTCCTTTTTTCATTCCTGTAACTGATTCTTAGTTACAAAATATAATCTTTCACTAAACAGCTTAAATCTTTGCTTTGAAGAGTTTTTTTTTTTCTCATAACAAAAGACATATAGTCATTATAACAATTTTATAAATACAGAATATTAAACGTAACAGGTTCGTTTCTACATGATATATTTTTACCCTAATCTAAGAAATTAAAATTTTCTCTCATATTCTCTATTGCATTTTCTCTAAATTCTTAAAAGAGAGGTTATTTTTTTTTTCAAATACAGTACAGAGTAGTATCGTAAACACACCCCTTTAGTACACGCTTCAATCATCCATAGATTATGGAGGATTAATATAAAGTTGCTAATTCAGGTGATTACTTCTTCCACTCTGCTTGGAGACACGACACCTGTCTGATTTGACATCCAGCAGGAACCGCAAGGGAAGATTAAACTTGTAGCGAATGTTTTATGATGAATAGGCCGACAAATCTATACTTAGATATATTTTAACTTTGTTACTGTTCTTGGAATAGGCTATTCCAATTATTCATTATATCACTTGTAGTTTATTTCCTTTCCTCACAGGGCTACTTTTCCATGTATAAGCCCTTCGGTTTATAGCGTCCTGCTTTTCCTGCTAGGGTTGTATCTTCGCTAGTAATAATAATAATAATAATAATAATAATAATAATAATAATAATAATAATAATAATAATAATAATAATAATAATAATAATAATAATAATAAAGTCTTATTCCAACGGTGACCAAGTTGTGGAATGATCTACCTAATCGGGTACTCAAATCAGTGGAACTTTAAAAGTTCAAACTTGCAGCAAATGTTTTTATGCTGAACAGTTTGGCATAATTCTCTTTATATTGTTTATATACGAAAGATCTGTTTTAATGTTTTTACTGTTCTTAAAATGTTTTATTGTTTTAATGTTGATACTGTTCTTGAAACACTTTACTTTAATTTTCTATTACTTATCAAATAGTTTATCTATTTCCTTATTTCCTTTCCTCACTTGGCTATTTTTCCCTTTTGGGGACCTTGGGCTTGTAGCATCCTGCTTTTCCAACAACGGTTGTAGCTAAGCTAATAATAATAATAATAATAATAATAATAATAATAATAATAATAATAATAATAATAATAATTTTGATTGTGTTATAATGGTAGTTAATTTAATTGATTAAGCGGAAATCAACAAATTTAAATAGCTTTGTGTATTATTAACTAACTAAGATTTTAATTATTTTATATAATAATAATAATAATAATAATAATAATAATAATAATAATAATAATAATAATAATAATAATAATAATAATAATAATAATAATAATAATAATAATAATAAAATAAATGTAATTAAAGTTTTTTTTCCGTATTTTGTCACACGATAGATGATGATAGCTAGAAATAGGATAAAGATATTTCTTCTTCACATTCCGAATTATTAACAATAACGTAATTTCTACAAATTATGATAACATTTTTTATATGAAATCAACAGACAATTATAACGTTAAAGTAGCAAAATTGTTTAATTTTAATTTAAGATTTCAGTAACTACAAAAAAAGTACTCTGATCATCCTGCCAATGTTTCGAATATTGGTACTTGAAAAAATTGATGAAACATTAAACGATTTCAAACGGAAAATAGTCACATATATTACAATATACCTTTAACAAATGATCCTGTCTGGAACGTATATTATAGTAATTAAATTTCCTGATAGAGGCGTACAGTATATTCAACATCAAATGAAAATCCGAATTTGTGATAATGTTTTACCATCCATTAGAATATATTACTGATTATCAACGTTATATTTTCTTTGGGTATTCAAACAAAGTCATATTTTTTCTTTAATTAGAATTTAAAAGTCCGCCCATGAATGACAGAGGCAAGGGACAGTGACATTGCCCTTCCAAGCAAGAAAATTTCCTAGTCTGACCTAGTAGGACCATGGAGGGCCAGGCAATGACTCATGATGACTCAGCAGGTAGAACTATAGGCTATCCAAAAGCTCCCATCCTTTGATCACAAGGATGGTAAGGTTGCAGATACTAAACAAACTAACGAGTCTAATCAGGACTTGAACCCCAGTCTGACAATTACCAAGCAAGGACGTTTGTTTAGACAGACTTTATCAATATGTAAAGATAATATTTTCTCCCTTCACAATTATAAAAATATCTGTTTGGGCTCAGCCATGTTGTCCTGATGGAAGGTTTCTGTAGGTAGCCTTTCTAGGGGATATTTGCTATAGTGATACTCCCAGAGAAATAAACAGAAGGTTTCCAGAATTCTAACTCCTGGCGTGATTCATCAGTAATATAACTTTAAGGATGTCGCATAATATCAGGGGACGTATTTTTTAGATACGACATATAGAAATCTTCACCCTGAATAGATTTAACTCTTCGAGGGGGAAGAGTGGCGACTGAAAGGGGACCCGTTATCTAGGTACCCGGTGGACCCCCTCCCCGTAATACTACGGCTCATCATTCCTTTAAACTGTACCCTTTAACCTAGGTGGCCTCCCACGTTTCTCTCGGAGTTTGTTACTGTTTTTTGGAATATTATCATACAATCTCCAGAATCTTCTTCCTCTGAAAAGTTGAGTATTTGATCTTGCCTGTGTATAATTTTTAGGCTCCCATCTCACAGTTAAATTCGTATAATTTAAGTGTGTTTGGTGGAGCGTAGCCAACACCGGAGGCTGCCATTTTTAGACCATTGTCGCACGTCATAAATGCATTTTATTTAGTCAGTAGTGCGACGCTCCCAGTATTTAGCTATAAAAGAAAACTTTTTAGCTAGTTGGGCAAATTATACTAGTGAAGATTTGCATACATTATAATATCTCCTCTTCTGATATGTAACGTTACTTTCGTATATGACGGGGACCCCGGGGGTACCAACCGTAGCCGCAGGCCCCACTGGAGTTAGGCTAGCCTAACCCGTTTTGTATTCGTTAGTAAAGTAATTCCCATTGTTTAACCTCTTCGTATTGTTTCCTACTAATTCGGTTGGGGATATATATCCCCTAGAATTTTTGGGTATAATTCGATATTTTTTTCTTTTAGAGAAAAGGCGCTAAACCCTTTCTCCCCCCTGAGCGCCGCCATCACAAGCGGCAACCCTATCTTTTGTCATTGCCACCGAGTAGTAAACTCCGGCTTGACTTAGATAGTCTTTTGCCGTCTGTCTTCTTTTCCGCAGAGTATCCAGGCTTTGAAATATGCCGGTAACTCAGGATGTACTGTCTTGCAGCCGACAATGTCGCTGACAGGGGAATTTTTGTTCCTCTGCCACCCACGACATTATCAGCAAGGGAAGCTATGCTTCCTTGGTTTACAGCCGAAAGTAGGTGGCATACCTGCCAGCGCCTTTCTCCCCAGTAAACTATAAGACACATCTTACACCCGACAATGTCGCCGACAGGGAAATCCTTGTTCCTCTGCTGACCACGATGGCATCGGCACAGGAAGCTATGCTTCCTTAGTTTTCAGCCGAAAGTAGGCGGCATACTTGCCATTGCCTTTCTTCCTGTAAACTGTAAGACCCTTTTTCCTTCCTCCTCTGTCCTTTAGTGTCGGCTTAACCATCACAACATTCTTTCGCCAGTAATCAGACAGTCATCCAGGCTTGCCGGGTTGACTATGTTGCCAGCCGGGACCCTACCAGTAGCGGGTAGGTTGCCGTCTCGGCCACTTCCCCCTTATGTCGTTCCTTCACCGGGGGGGGGAATGCCCCAAGAGGAAAGACTGGGCCAGCCCTGAGGGCTGCCGCTGGGAAACCGATTATACTGTTCAGAATTCTTACCATCCACAAACGTTACAACCGGCAGTACAGCCGACGGTAATAGCTCTGGCCGGAAGGAAGCTAGAATCAGATGCATTCCTCCCCTTCCATTAGAATTCTTATTCTGGCACGGAGACAGTAGATGGCAGTAGCCCTCCTACACTTCCATTTATTGTGCTAAATCATAATAATAGGAAACCCTCCTTTCGATTCTTTCTTTCTCTCTATCAGTTAGTACCGCCAGGCATTAGCCTAACCACGGTAGTGTACCGGTAAAAGTATAGTATACAACAATACAGTAGCCAGTAAAACTACAGTATATAACAATACAGTAGTTGGAAAACTACAGTATATAACAAAACAGTAGTTGGTAAAACTACGGTATACAGCAATGCAGTAGTTGGTAAAACTACAGTATAAAACAATACAGTAGTACAAGTATTTCTAACATACTCTGTGTATCCTTTCACAGTCTACTGTTGGGACCACATAACATGCTGAGGTTAAAGTATTCCCTCAACACCCAGATGAATCCTCTGATTATCGTGACACTTATGAAACACCGTTCAGTATTAATATTCTACAGGTGGAGGAGTTAGTATAAATATTCACTAGCTCCGGTTCTACGTACTGAAGTTATTCCACCCTGTATTTTCCCTTGTAAGTAATTAAAATATCAATATTGACGGAGGTCTCAGCGATTGCCTGGGAGAGGAAACACAGATATGTGTCTTTCCTATTTCCTTTTCTAGCTTACTATCCTAAGCCATTAAATATAACAGTAAAGTATTAATATTTTTAAGTATGCATTTATATCAATGATATAAACAACTAAATACCCATTTCACCCCTTTTCTTCCTTACAGGAGGAGCCAATGGTGAAGTGTGCAATTGTGTTCTGCAACCACAAGAGTAAGGACTTTTGTGGGCATGCAATGTGCAGGTCTCATGTCCCCTGCATCATCGTATCTGGATCCCTTAGGTACTGGGACCTGAAGGGTTGCTCCAACTGCTCGGCCTTGCTGACCGACAGCTTTGGAGAAGATATCCCTGACACCAAGAAGTCAAGGGATACAGGAAGGGAAACCCTTCGAAGGTGGGTAAGACGGTTCCAGAAGAACTCTCTGGGACCTCACCTACCCAATGAATCTCTGAGGTGCCTTCTGTTCCTTAAGGCTCAATCCAGTATGGTTGTGCCCCAGGTACAGGTCCAGCCTCCCTCCATCCAACGGACAGTGGACGCGGACATCAACAAGGCACTGCAAGGTATGGACATCCACCAAGAACGGATGTCGGAGGTGTCCACTGACACCGAACAGGACCTACTGCAAGAAGGCCCTGAAGAAGAAGCGGTTCAACCACCCACGGAGGAAGAAGGAACCATTTTAACGGTGATTGAGGACCCTCAGTTCACTGTGACGGCATATCAACCTATGCCGTCAACCTCTTCAGCCCGAACTCCCCAACTGGCTATACAGGTTGGCAGGAGCGAAGCGCTCCTAGAGTCGATCCAGCAGATGTTGGCAGTGTTCCGGAAGGAACAAGAGGAGAATAAGCAAGATCTCAAAGAGACGAAGAGAGAGGTACAGGAAGGGAAACGCCCTGGTGCTTCCAGGGGCTCTATTAAGCCCTTTAGAGTATCTGACCTCCCTCACTGCTCCGAAACCAACACCTGGAGGTATACGGAGCACATACCCATGATAAATGGTAAGCTCTATATCTCCAAGAAGCTGGGGCCAGACCTTTTGAAGATTTTCAATTCTGGCCCAGTTTTTCAGCGTACCCAGACAGCTACGTGAGACTGCGAGATGAACCTGCATCCCATGAGGAGATGGTACCGAAGGAAGTCATTGTCTTTGAACATGACAAGGTACAAGCCATCCTTACCAAGACCCTGAAAGGAGCCGGATAAACCAATTCCAAAGTCTCAACATTGAGCACGAAGCACCCAACCTTCATTGCTTCTTCCTCCACAGCCTTCCCCTTTTCGGGAAAAGCCCTTGACTGCGTCATGAAAGCAGTCAAAGAGGGTAAACCCTGCCCAATTCTAGAGGAATAAAAACCATTATCTCTAGCTATGCCGATCTGCGAGGAGAAGTGGAAAGAGGTACATCTACCCATCTCCGTCTAGAAGTTGGATCCGGAGATACCAGGCCAGCAGTTTAATGAGAATCTTCCAAAGTTGCCAGACCATCTTTTGAGAAGGGAACAGGAGACGAAAGGAATACTTGCCGCCTCCCTGTCTCATCAGAACTGCTTGGAAGTGTGTGTAGGCCTAAATAATGTCCCAGATATGTATATGATCCTAGCCAAGTCTCACATGGGTACCCTTGTGAAGGACTTGTATGCTTTTGTCAGGTCAAGAAGGACCCATAGAGAGCATGTGTTTGCCGCAGCAACGGTGAAACACGAACCCAGAAACCTGATTTCATCATGTATCTGGGGCAAAGACCTTTTCCCACAGGAAGTGGTTCAGAAAGTTATTGCCAATGCCACCACAGAGGATAGGAACCTTCTCCAAAAGTGGGGCATGTCTTCAAAGAGGATATCTTCATCAGACGTGGGTCTCCAGCCTAAGAACCAAAAGGCAAGAACACCACGTAGACCAGCATAACTTCCAGCCGTGACCATGACCATGGTGCCTCAAATGGTAGTCCAGCCGCAAACCACCTTCCAGATGGTCCCTCAACAGCTGGTAGTCCATTCACTTATTTTTTACCCAGGCTCTGAGAGGCACTCGACCACCTTTCTGCCCTAAAAGGTAGAGGCTCAAAAAGAGGTTCTCCGGAAACCCCCCAAGGAGCAGAAGAGGTCGTGGTCACGGAAATAAGTCTTCAGGAACCCCTAAGCAATGAGGGGCTCCAGGTAGGAGGCAGACTGCTTTACTTTTGCGATTGTTGGACCTTCAATCCCTGGGCCCACAGCCTAATCACAAATGGACTTGGGTGGAGATGGAACAAAGTTCCACCCCCTTTTCCGAAACTCTTCCAACACTCCAACTACTTATTGGAAGAATATACCTCAGAACTCTTGAAAAAGAAGTTAATAAAGAAAGTGAAGTCCATCAAATTCCAGAGAAGGATGTTTTGTGTTCCCAAGAAAGACTCAGACAAACTCAAGAGTCATACCAAGACTTGTCTCCACTCAACAAGTTCATCGAGAACACCAAGTTCCGAATGCTTACCTTGCAACACATAAGGACCCTTCTACCAAATAAGGGGCGTACACAGTCTCAATAGACCTGGCAGATGCTTACTGGCTCCTTCCAGTCAGTCGCCCTCTCTCTCTTCCTACCTAGGATTCAAGCTACAGGAGACAAAATTTGTCTCCAGAGCGATGCCCTTTTGGCTAAATATAGCCCCAAGAGTATTCACGAAGCTAACAGACACAATCATCCAGCAACTAAGCTCCGAAGGAGTTTAAGTAGTAGCTGGCTGGTGTGGGCAGCATCCAAGACGACTTGTTTGCAAGCGGCTGGATGGGTGATCCAGTTCCTGGAGCACCTGGGCTTCAACATCAATCACAAGAAGTCTCGCCTTTCTCCAGCTCAAAAGTTCCAATGGTTAGGAATCCCATGGAACTTAAAGTCACACCATCTATCTATTCCATTCAAGAAGAGGAGAGAGATAGCAGGAGCTGTCAAAAGACTAATCCGATACAAGAGGATTTCAAGACGCCAACATGAAAGAGTATTGGGCTCTCTCCAGTTTGCAACAGTGACAGACCCAATGCTAAAAGCACAACTAAAAGATGCGTTAGGAGTCTGGAGAAGATACGCATCAAACGCTAGAAGAGATCAACTAATGTTGACTTGACCCGATTGCGCACGCTACTAAGGCCGTGGTCGACATCCAAGAGACTAGCACGGACAATTCCCCAACAACCACCACAACCATCAGTGGTGATACACATGGACGCCTCCCTGGAAGGATGGGGAGGCCATTCTCACGAGAGAAAAGTGCAAGGGAATTGGTCGCACCACTTCACAACCTTTCACATCAACATTTTGGAGGCCATGGCAGTCTTCCTAACGTTGAAGAAACTATCCCCTCGCAGAGCAGTCCAAATAAGATTAGTCCTGGACAACGAAGTGATAGTAAAATGTCTAAATCGACAAGGGTTGAGATCACCTCACATCAATCATGTGATATTAGCCATCTTCCACTTGGCAAGGAAGAGAAGATGGCACTTATCAGCAGTTCACCTTCAACAGTTCTGCAATGTGACGGCGGACGCTCTATCCAGGTGAAAGCCGATAGAGTATGAATGGTCCCTAGATGCAGACTCATTCTCCTTCATCTCGGAATAAGTCCCAGAACTGCAGATCGACCTCTTCGCGACGAGCGACAACAAGAAACTACCTCGTTACGTAGCCCCTTACATGGACCCTCAAGCAAGCGATAGACGAAATGTCTCGTGACTGGAACAGATGGAATCAGATTTACCCGTTTCCACCAACCAATCTCCTGCTAAAAGTCTTCAACAAGCTAAGATCCTTCAGAGGAACAGCTGCAGTAGTGGCCCCCAAATGGCCCAAAAGCAATGGGTTCCGTCTAGTTCTAGAATTGAAACTGAAGCTGTTTCCTCTGCCGAACCCAGTTTTATCACAACTGGTTCAGAAGTCGACTGTTTACGCTTCATCCTTGAGAACCAACAACCCACATCTCATGAATTTCTCGCCCTAGCAGCGAACAAAAAGTTTGGGATCTCGAAGGACAAGGTCGACTTCATTGTAGAGTACAAGTCAAGTTCAACCAGGAGACAATATGAATCATCTTAGAAGAAATGGGTATCCTTTGTGAAAACAAGGAAACCAACAGAAATTTCAACAAATTTTTGTGTCTCTTTCTTCATCTACAACTTGAACAAGGCCTGACTTCCACTACGATAACTGCGTGTAAGTCAGCCAAAAGCATGCGCTAGACCAAAGCCGGCAACCACTCCAAAGCCTATCACATGGTTGTTAGTCGAAGTCTTGCACTATGCTTCGAACCTAAACAATGTGGATTTTACTCTAAAGGAGTTAACACAGAAAGTAATTTTTCTGTTCGCAATAGCCTCAGGGGCTAGAGTTAGTGAAATGGTGGCCTTATCAGGGATGTAGGCCATATTCAGTTCCTAGACACAGGAGAACTGAACCCTTTTCCTGATCCTGCTTTTCTTGCTAAGAACGACCTACCTACCAAGTGGTGGGGTCCTTGGAGAATGTGCCCACTGAAGGAAGATGTCTCTCTATGCCCAGTAGAGTGTCTTAAGGTCTCTCTTCGTAGAAGTTCGGACTTCAAGGAAGGACAGCTCTTCCGAGGCGAAACCTTAGGATCAAAATCTATCCCAAACACAACTTAAAGCAAACCTCACCTACTTATTCCCAGAGCAGATCCTGATAGCTCACCTGCAGGTCATGATCCAAGGAAAATTGCTTCTGCGTTGAACTTCTTCCAACACATGGGCTTTGGTAGACTACGCTCATACACTGGGTGGAGATCACTCAGATCTTTTACAGACACTATACGAAGCAAGTACATGAAATAAAACATGTTGTGGTGGCGGCGGGTAGTGTTATAAAACCCGTCGTCTAGCGCTGCGATGAACAGTGAACTACTTTGGGACTTTCCAGTGCATCGGGTGCATAGGTACATTTACCCACGAGTGCAAATCACAACGATGATTAACACACTGTTCCATATAGGTGGATAGCTGACCAATAACACCAGTGCCGAATAAACGTTGCATCACGGTGTTCATGCATTTCCAAAATCTGTACAAATCAGTCAGATTTGGTTTCACATCTCCATCCAGTGGCATCATTTCAATGAAATTATATATTTTTTTGACAAAAGAAATTATGGACCCTGATGTGTTTTCAACGCCGGATCAGAGTCATACCCTATTGTAACTACATTTGATAATCTAGTTGCAAGGTAAAAATACTAAACATATTTGCGTCTTATTGCTGCTATCTCAGTTACAAACGAATAAAGGTTACTAGAGTCTTAATTAAACCCCAGAAGGGCCCAACTTGAAATCAGAGTACAGATTTCCAAGGTATGAGAAGGGTAATCTTTAAGTATCACCTTCCGTCCCTACAGAAAATCAAGCCTTGAATCCTTATTGTCGATGTCGACACTTTCCCTGCAGGGGGCAGGAAGCCCTAAGCCAGTTCCAAGCTTAGTGGAAATGACAGATAACGGTACTGTCATATACAGGTCTAAGAGACTAGATAAGGACCACATTCAAGGTAGAAGGAACTTATATAAACACACAGATATAGTGCTTTCAAGTTAATTCTCTGGTATGCTTCCATCAGGATGACATGGCCGATCCCAAAAATCACATTTTGAGCGAAGTGAAAAATCTATTTTTGGGTGAGATAGCCATGTCGTCCTGATGGACCCACCCTTATTTCTTGATGACCCCTCTCGAAACTACTCTATCTGTGGCTATTCCCGCTTAAATGCATGTTCGGAATGATGAGCTGTAGTAGTACGGGGAGGGGGTCCACTGGGTACCTAGATAACGGCTCCCCTTTCGTTCGCCATTCTTCCCCCTCAAAGAGTTAAATCTATTCAGGGTGAAGATTGCTATGTGTCATACCTAAAAAATACCTCCCCTGATATTATGCGACATCCTTAAAGTTATAATACGGATGAATCGCGCCAGGTGTTAGAATTCTAGAAACCTTCGGTTTATTTCTCTGGGAGTATCACTGTAGCAAATATCCCTTAGAAAGGCTACCTGAAGGAACCTTCCATCAGGACAACATGGCTATCGCACCCAAAAATGGATTTTTCGCTTTGCTCAAAATCCGTTTTCAAATAGAGAGAGCGTTTCTTTATTTCCGGTATAATCAAGTTAAACTAACAATAGTTTTCTCACTGGATTTGAGGGGACCGTTTTAGTTTTAATTTACATATGAGGGAGTGAAAAAAAGGTCTGCTATTAGATTAGTAATGCAATTATTTTTTTTTGTAAGTTATTGAGAAAAAGTATGATTATTTAAAAATATGATCATGTTTATTGTTACCTTGCCAGGAGTGAAGCCGGTTAGGAAACACCTAACTCAGAGTTGTGACTTATTCTTGGGTTAGGCTAAGGACACAGCTCCTTGGTTAGGTTAGGTGGGGAACCTTAGGTTAGGTGGTGTTCAACTTATGTCTGATTCCCTTGTAAAATGTGGGTTTTCAGTCATTGATTTTTTAGTTTACGGAGTGTAAAATTTAAAAAACATGGATTTTTCCAAATTATTTACAGCATAATCGTCAAAAGTACGTATAGACACACCAGGAATAAATATTTCCTTCATTAGGAATATTGTGCTACAGTACATATTTACGCACATTCAAATTACTGGACCTGTTTGTTGCAACTAAATACAAAAGCTTTAAATTCACTTCTTTAAACCACAATGAAAAGCAATGTGAGTTCAATCAACCGAATATCAGCCAAATATATAAAGTGTTAATATTCAAGTGACAGGAAATCAGAAGATACAGTTTATGTATCCTTGCGCACATACCTCTTTACGCACCAGACTCCGTTTCTTCATGCTATCAAGATCCTGACTGATAAACTGCATCTATCCAATAAAAACTTTTAACAAAATAATAAAAAGTGGCGATTGAATAAAAGAGAAAAAAAGAAGAGAAACATGGAGTTTCTCAAACAAAGAATTTGATCCTGTGATAGCAGTCGAGATCTTCACCAGAAACCCTTCTTGAACTTTGGTCTTCTCTAAGCATTGCTAACTTTAAGTGACTTTTGATAAGTATAAATAAATCAACACTTTTTCTTTATATAGTTTTTTTTTATAGTTTATATGAAGCAGATCTATCTTAAGGTTGTAGCTGATCTTAAGATATTGATTATTCATTACATCTCTTATGGTTTATTTATTTCATTATTCCCTTTCCTCAATGAGCTGTTTTTTCATGTTGGAGCCCTTGGGCTTATAGCATCCTGTTTTTCCAACTATGGTTGTAGCTTGGATAATAATAATAATAATAATAATAATAATAATAATAATAATAATAATAATAATAATAATAATAATAATAATAATAAAAATAATAATATTAATGAAAATTATTATTATTATTATTATTATTATTATTATTATCATTATTATTATTATTATTATTATTATTATTATTATTATTATTATTATTTTTGGGGGGTCAGTCATAGTCTAGAGAGACTAGTTTATAGTGAGGGAATCCTGGTTAAACCCAGCTTCCTTAGATATTCATCACTTTTCTCATTGTAAGTGGTGTTTTATGTCGCACGCTTTTCTGCACAAGTCCTTGGGCTATGTGGGCTACTACCTTCTCAAGATTCCTCTTCAATGACAGGATGGTCCTTAGTGCTCCTATAGTTATTGGCATCATTTTAACATTATTATTATTATTATTATTATTATTATTATTATTATTATTATTATTATTATTATTGAACTGTAATGCCGTGACTTGGATAGTTTTGCAACATCTTAAAGTTATTCAGTGATAAGAATGTTACAATTTATAGATATAAAAGTCAACCAAGATGATAGTTATAATGATAAATTGTTTGCCAAACTAAATCTCATTTGATTATACTTAAGAACTGGTTAGTGTCTGCCCTTTTTGTTTGCTTTTATCTGTCTGTTTCCTGCTTGTCAGCGTGTTTGCCCGTTCTTTATGTCTGTTTTTGTCTATTTCCTGCTTGTCAACTTTTTTAAGTCCATTTATACTGAAGAATTCTCATACCAAGTTCTCCTACCAACCAAAAGAGGACGACCTTTTAAAGTATATAAAAAATCTAAAAGAAAAAACAAAATTCTCTCGCTAATGCACATTTGTGTGCCCCCGAAGCCCTTTCAATGGCAGGTACTGTTCAGGGCAAGATTAAAGGTGCTTGTAGGTTTCTTATTCTTTGACTTTCTTTCTTGCTCTGAAGAACATGCTCTACCTGTTCGACCTGAGGCCCTGCTATTGTGCTTCTCAGGGTGGGCCAGTAAGGTGCATCAGGTCATTCTGCTGTAGTTCTTAGGTCACTATTTGTTATTTGGTTATGCAACCAAAAAGAATGTTGGAATGTATACAGAGCAGAGTAAATATGAGTACATGAATGAGAGCATGTCTAGAGCCGTTGTCCTTTAGCGGACTAGAAATGCCAGCATTTGTTGTTGTTGTTGAATATACAACCTCTTTCCGAGTGTTTGTGTATTATCCTGATCAACAAAGCTGTAATAGTCAGGGCCACCCATGATTTGCTGTGAGCGATCAGACTAAAGTCTCCCACCTTCATAGTGGCCAAACCCTTTAGATGTATAAGGGCATGTATTTGGCCTTTGTCTTCAATTGGATTAGATATGGCTGCATTTGCTGTTGTTGTTGTTGTTTTTGTTGTTGTTGTTGTTGTTGTTACTGCTGCTGTTACTGAGGTATATACAACACCTCTTCGAGTGTTTGTGTGTTGCTGTAATCATCAAAACTTTACTAGTCATATTCACCTATACTACGTTGGCTTGCTGTGAACGATCTGAATAAAGAGCATATTTGGGCCCTTGTCCTACAGTGGACTACAAATGGTTGCATTTGTTGTTGTTTTTGTTGTTTATATACAGTATGCAAGAGTATTTCGATGTAAGATGGCGTGGAATACCATATACTCCGTTAAAGGTCTCAGCATTTGTTTTCGTTTAGTTTGCATATATTATGCGATGTGGTATTATAGAATATCATATAATGAAATACCAAATAGTTGTAAAAGAAGAAAATCTAACAATTCCCTCACAAAAAACGTCCTTTTTTTTAATTTTCTTTAGCTGTTTTCTGTTACACAAGTATCGTATGTGTCACAAATCAATATATCTGCGTATATATTTATATATCAGCCTTGTATTATATTAATGTAGAAGGATTTTGTGTTATCATAAGCATTTTATTTTTGTTTATTGTTATAATTACTGTTTATACACGGTCTTATTCTACAGTTTATTTCTGCATATATATTTATATATCAGCCCTGTATTATATTGATGTACAATGATTTTTGTATATCATCATAAGCATTTTATTTAGTTTGTTATAATTATTGTTTATGCACTGTCTTATTCTATCGTTTTTTCACGTTAAAGTAGTTAACTGTTGTTTACTGAAAATAATGAGAGTAAAACTTGGGTGCTTGTTCTATTGTTACTAGCTAACGCTAGTTTCTTTATTTTAATTTGTAATATGTACATTAAGTCCTTCACAACAGATGTCGCCCCGCTATTCATGGATACATATTCATGGTTATAGAATTTGTGCTTTTGCGGAGTCCTTGGAAACGAGCCGAGGCGACATCCAAACCTTTGTTTTAGGGAGAGACACAACCGAAGGTGCTTCTAACGCACGTGTTATAAAGGGATTTCTCTCTCTCCCAGTTTAAGACTGGAAGTACGAGGGGGTTATTATTATTATACTGTGAACTATTATAGTACTTAAGAAGTTTTGCTCAGTAGAGCGTGATTGACAAGTGTATGCTGCGGTTTGTGACTTATATATTGAAGAGTTAATAAAAGCTATACTAGAATTGCGAAATTAAGCAGAATAGTCTTATTTTATTTTCACACCTGCCAATTACTGAACCTGAATGTGACAGTATGTTAAGACAGTTGGAAAAGGAAATGACAGAGGAGCAAAAGAAATAAAAAAAAAAAAACAGAGAAATAATAGGAAAAAAGAAATAAGAGAGTAATAGATTACATAGTAAAAGATATGATATAGCAAAAGAAATAAGAGAATAAAAGAAAGTAAGAGAGCAGATGAAATATAGAGAGCAAAAGAAATGATGATAGCAAAAGAAATAAAGCAAGCAGAACAAATGAGTGACTAAAAGAAATAAGAGAGAAAAGGAAATATGATAGCAAATTAAGCAAAGAGAGCAAAAGAAATAAGAGAATAAAAGAAATAAGCGAGCAAATAAAATGAAGAGAGGAAATGAAATAAAGAGAGTAAAAGAATTAAGAAAGTAAAAGAAATAAGAGAGAAAATTAGATAAGAGAGCAAAAGAAATAAGAGAGTAAAAGAAATAAGAGAACAAAATAAATAAGAGAGAAAAAAAGAAAATTAGAGTAAAAGAAATTAGATGACAAATGAAATAAAGAGAGCAAAAGAAATAAAGCGAGAAAAAGAAATAAGAGAACAAAATAATCAAGAGAGTAAAGGAAATAAGGGAGAAAATTAAATAAACAGAGCAAAAGAAATAAGAGAGTAAAATAAATAAGAGACTATAAGAAATAAAAGAACAAAAGAATTAAGAAAACAAAAGAAACAAAAAGAATAATAAAACAAAAGAAATGAAGCGAAAAAAGAAATAAGAAAAAAATAAATAAAGTGAATGAAAGAAATGAGAGAACAGAAGAAATAAGAGAGTAAAAGAAATAAAGTGAGTGAAAGAAAAAAGGGAACTAAATAAGTAATGAGAGCAAAAGAAATAAGAGTGAAAATGAAATAAGTGAGCAAAATAAATAGAGAAAAAGAAGTAATAGAGCAAATAAAATATGAGTTTAAAAATAAGAGAAGGAAAGAAATAAAGAGAACAAAAGAAATAAAAGAGAAAATGAAATAAAGAGAGAATGAAATAAAGAGAGCAATTGAAATAGAGCATAAGAAATAGGGTAAAAGGAATAAGAGAACAAAAGAAGAAAAGAGAACAAAAGAACCAAGAGAACAGAAGAAATAAGAGAACAAAAAAATAACGGTAAAAGAAATAAGAGAAGAAAAGACATAAAGAGAACAAAAGAAATAAGAGAGTAAAGGAAATAAGAGAGCAAAAGAAATAAAGAGAGCAAAAGAAAAAAGAGAACCAAATAAATAGAGAGCAAAAGAAATGAGAGAGAAAATGAAACAAGTGAGCAAAAGAAATGTAAAGTGTAACGGAATTAAAAAAGCCAGCTGTACATTGAGAAGGGGACCTAATATTTTTTCTAAAATATAGTACTTTTATTTTTTCAGGACAAAACTCGTTCATTTTAAGAAACAATAATGAACTTTGAATCCTATCAACATCAATATCCATTACTATTCAAATATACAAACATTTCAAATACAACGAAAGTAATGAAAATGAAATATATTACATAGAACAGCTCATCCATCTTCAACTTTATCTATTCTCTAGTATAACATTTATCATCAACTTGTAACTCGGATATTATGAAAACAAATATCTATTACTATACAATTTTCTTTACAAGTCTCTTTTTTTTTTTAGGCATATTGGATTCATCGCCCCTATGATCTGCCAGCAACCGGAAAAGGGCGTACTGTATCTATATATCTATATATAAAGTATATATATATATATATATATATATATATATATATATATATATATATATATATATATATATATATTGTTACGAGCCCGTGGGGTGAGTCCAGCCTTGCTTAAGGGACTCTGGGCAATAACAAAGGAAAAGAATAATGGAAAGGTCGTCAGTCGGCAATAAGACAAGGGATACCGACAAATAAATGTATTTACAATAATATTTAAATAAAGATGAATAAAAGAAAGGGGAGCACAACAGATAATTATATTTTAATTTAAGTCACGAGGACCTGTGAGTGGAGTTTGATCGACTATGGATGAGAATTCAGCACAGCAATCACGTTCCCTGGAAAGGGAAATAAATGGAATTATTAACAGAACACTTAATTCTACAGGCTGGGAACACGATGAAGTCGTGTGGTTAAAACCTTTAAGCAAATTAAATGAAAATACAAAGCTTAGGGATTTAAACACTACACATGGGAATCAACACTGTCACAGGGTGAATTAATTAAGGCTCGGAGCAAACGGCACACTTGGTTTGGGTATAGGGGATAGGATAAAAGGTTCAGTGGGTAGGATCTTTCTTTAAAGGATAAAAGCAAAAATTTGGAATGTGATTAGGAAGGGATGGGAGGTTGGGTAAGGATGATGAGGATCTCAAAATCAGACACCTTACCTTAGTAAAAAGGACTCGGGTTCCTCCCTTGTGGAGGGTATGCAAACAAAGGTCCTGCCTCCCTGATGTCTTGAGGGGGGAAAGATATGATGGTTCTCTCCCCGAGGCTGAGTAACGAAGAGCGAGACCCAGTTTTTCCTGGGTGGATTCAACCCCACTTGGCTTCCAATTGGAGGTGGTAGGGGGAATTGGCCTGACCGCTGTCCTATTGGTCAGGCTTTGTCACGTGTCCCTACATCCTTCACATCTCGCCTCCCTCCTTCTCTTGGGATCTCAACGCTGCCACGTGGTTCATAAAGACTGTATGCAAATAAGACCTCAAAGGGAGTAGACTGGTATAGGATGGTTGGGGGGTGGGGGAGACTCTGGGTAAGGACTCAACGCTCATGGCATTTCGACTCATCCTTGCTGGTGGGGTCTTTTATTTGAAAAAAAGTGACGTGATGACCACCAAGATTAACAGCCCCCCATTTTAGCAGAGATTTTGTCCTAGAACAGGACAAGAACTCGGCAAGCAAGGTCTGAAGCCACTAGCCTTAATGACTCCTCCCTCGGTGAGTCTCACCACGATAATGAATTAATTTCAAAGCAGCAACTAGGGTCCTAATTTTATTTTATTTTGATAGTATATTAACTTTAAGTGCCACATGGAAATAAGCGTGCTGGCTGTGGGGCAATCGCTAAAAAAATTAAAAATGCAAAAATAAAAATTTAAATGCCACAAATGATCAAAGTTAAGTGACCTAGTGCAGTGGGACAAATGAAAACTAAAATAAATTGACATATTACAACAAGAAATTGGTACAAGAAATCAATAAAAAAACAAATCAAAAGTAAATAATGAGGCCAAAATGGCTCCTCAAGTTTATCTACCTGGGGAGACACCAAGGCCAATTAAAAATTTTTCATACAAACTAGATTTACCTACTGACTATGGCTACGCTATGGACATAGCACTGTGCATTGGGCCCTAATGTCGGGAGAACACATCTGCTACTCTCTCATATGAGCTCTTTAGGCGCTTGACCTTCTAGTTGTAGTTCTGGAGGTCTATGCCCCACCTCCTGAGCCCCTTATTCTTATTTCAGAACTGCGTCAAGTAAGTCAGAGGGTTATGGTCCTTTAGGGCTGTGAGTGGTGTGATGGCTGGCTTGACCACCACACAATACACTAAACTTTTATCAAACAGTATTCACTAAAATACCATACTAAGTCCACAAAAGGTGGAATAATATTCAATTTCAATAAGAGTGCAAAGTCGAATCAAGGGGACAAAGAAAATACCACAAAAATATACTTAATTTTAATACACAAGTTTCAAACAGAAATAACACCTGAACCTCAACAATACAATAATTAATGATAAACACTCACTCTTAAACTCCCTGTAAAAGAAAACAATTACGCAATTAAAGAAAGGTCATCAACACATGCATACAAAAAGGGGAGAGGGTCCAGAAAGGAGGAGGTAAACGAAAAGTAAGAATACCCTAACAAATACAATCTAACTATTCCTAACAAGTTGACGATGGCTGGTTTGATTGAAAGGCTTTCACAAGCTCCACAAATGACATCAGCTGGCTGATTATCACAGGTCGTGATCACGATAATTTAATACAGGTATAATTACTATTACCTTGGGACAGAGAGGTCCCCTTGGATTTTACTGAACCAAGGGCAGTACACAAAATGCAGGATAAAACATTCCTTGCTGCAGAGAAAGGATATCCAAAAAAGCTAAACAGCTTCACAATGTAACTCTGCCATGGTGAGGAATAAATATAGTTCCAACAGCAATTGTCGTGCCCTTCAAGGTTGGAGGCTCAGAAACACACTAAGGAACCCTCTTCTAACAAGTCCATTCATACCTCCGTTCACGCAGGAGCGCAGCCACGTAATCCACACCACTTGAAAATAAAACAGCCGTTAGTCCATTATAAACGCTAACATAACCACCAGTGAAAAGACAAACTATTAAAGAAAGAAAACAATACGTCTATACTTAACCTCATAACAATACGTCTATATTTAACCTTATACATCTAAAAACTTAAATAATTTAGAAATATATAACAACTATGTTACAGTGGGTACTCATGGTCAGCATATGATTCAAAATGCTTCAGTGACAAGGCCATGCCTAAGAGCTCTTTCTCAATAGTACTTTACCTTGTTTGAGCAGGATTCAGTTTCTTTGAGAAGTATGCAATAGGGTGTCAGACTTGATCTTCTTCCTTCAGGAGGACAGCCCCCACCCCTATGTCAGTGGCATCCACGGTGAGAGCGAAAGGTTTAGTGTAGTCTAGTGCACGGAGCACGGGGAGGCTCGTTAAAATGCCTTTTAGGTGGTCATAGGCCGCCCAGCATTCATCCGTACAGCAGAACTGCTTGTTTCCTTTGAACAAGTCTGTGATGGGCGCGGCTACCTAATAAAAGTTTGGCACAAACCTCTGGAAGTATTGCACCATCCCCAGGAATCGTTGGGCTTCCTTCTTAGTTTTAGGGTAGGGCATCTCTTGTATTACACGGATATTAGCATCTTTGGGCATTATTTTGCCATCTCGTACTTGGTGGCCCAGGTAGGTAATCTCAGTCCCGCCAAACATGCATTTTTTGAGGTTGATGACCAAATTTGCCTTTTGGAGGGCCCTCCACACCTTCCCTAGAGTTAGGAGGTGTTCTTCCCAGGTCTTGGAGAAATGACGATGTCATCTAAGTAGACCACACAGTTGGAAATCCCCGCTAGTACCTTGTTCATGAGTTTCTGGAAGCAGCTGGGTGGGTTCCTAAGACCAAAAGGCATCACTCGACACTGGTAAAGTCCATCTCGGGTTATAAATGCGGTCAGTGGCCGCGACTCCTCTGCCAGCGGTACCTGCTAGTAGCCTTTTCTAGGACGATCTTACTTAGATAAGGGGATTCACCTAGGCTCTCCAAGCAATCCTCGATGCGAGGGAATCGGTAGGACTCAGGTTTTGTCACCGCATTCAATTTGCGGAAATCTATACATAGCCTATCCTCTCCTCCCTCTTTACACACTAGGACCAGCGGTGATGCCCATGGACTTTCACTTTCCTCAATGAGACCTAAGCTGAGCTGCAACTTGATCTGTTCCGACACCCTTTCAGCCCGCTGGAGGCTTAACCAATAATAATTTTGGTGTATCGGACACGTTCCTGGGACCAAGTCAATCTTGTGTTCTAATAGTTGGGTGTGACCCATTGTGTCTCGCACTACTTGTGAGTGCTGTAGCAGGAGGCTCTTGATAATACCCGTCTTAACAGTGTCGAAAGCAGGAGTAACTAGCTTAAAGGTGGCCAGAACCTAGGAGTTGCTCTCGGGTGAGTGGATCTGGGTAACAGTTCCTACCACATTGGCCCTTTGTTGATAGGGCTTAAGCAGGTTGATATGGAGCCACTTGGCTCGTCTTATGCCGCAATCCACTAGGTAATTTAACTTACCCTTCTTCCCAAGAATCTTGTGGGGGCCCGTAAATTTTGTGCTTAACGGTCTCTGTTCTCCTGAGCGGTGAACCAGAACTTGGTCTCCCACTTTAAAACTTTGATCCTGGGCTTCACGATTTACGTGACTTTTTGTGATGCCCTGTACCTTCGCCTCGGAAGCCTTGGCAATTTCCCAGGTAGTTCATAACGTAGCCGGTATATCTGGCAGCTCTTCCACCCAGGAAGCCTTGGAGGACTCCTCCCAGGCTTCATAAAGTATATCTTATGGCCCACGTGTGGAGTGAGTGTACAGCAACTAAAAAAGGGCTGTATCCTGTGGTTTCTGAGCGTGCCTGGCGGAAGGCGAACAGAGCATAAGGCAAGTTCTCCTCCCAATCCGAAGAGCCTGCCTCCCCTAACTTCATCAAGACTGTTTTTAGCGTTTGGTGTGAGCGCTCCACGAGTCCTTGGCTCTCTGGATGATATGCAGTAGAGGTCTGGTGGTGGACACCATGGTACTCCATTGCTGCCTTAAACTCTCTTGCCATGAAGTGAGAGCCCTTATCCGACTGGACTGTGGCTGGGAACCCAAACCTACAAAAAAAATTGTGTCAGTCCTCTGACAGCATGACTGGCATTGGCGCACCTGGTCGGTACAGCTTTGAGGTAGCGTGTGAACCGATCAATCATTGTTAATAGGAAACGATTTCCACGCATACTACGGGGCAGGGGACCTACATAATCCACTAGTACATCATAAAAGGGGATACCTGCAGACGGAATAGGTTAGAGAGGAGCCCTCAGCACAACCTGGTTTGGGATACCAGAAACTTGGCACGGATAGCCGGAAGCTATGTAAGCCTTAACACTCTTCTGCAATCCTGGCCAGAAGAAATGAGGCTGGATCAGGTGGGTAGTGCGTTTCACACCAAAGTGTCCTCCCAATCCCTCATGGGCCAAACGTAGCACCGACAAGCGGAGATTACGGGGAACAACTACTTCCTGGCAAAGGGCTTCTGCAGGATCGTGAGGGCCTCGGGTAACTCTGAAGAGCAGCCCTTCCTTCAGCCGAAAATTCTCTTTTGAGAGGTTAATCATCTCTGCTTCGTCTGAGTAAGCAGCTTCCCTGTAGGTTTTCAGCGTCTCGTTCAACAACTGAGATTTGATGAGCTCCGTCCAACTCCCTGGGTCCTCTAGGGTGATGGACGCTTCTCCCTCAGACTCCCCAAGACCCCTGGGCTAGTATTTGGGTTAGCTTCATTCCCTGTGGTGGTGAACAGCACTGCTCCATCCGAATAGGCGTCTGGGGTACAAGGCTCAGACTCATTGCTATAGGAGGAAGACTCTCGGGCCACCTCATTTAGCCAAGGTACTTCCCCATGGTCAATGTCAGCTAGCCATATGTCTTCTTCAGGAGGGCGTTCTCAGTCCGGGCTCCGGCTCGACTACTTTCATGCACCTGAGGGGCACGTGCTGTATGCCTCTCAGGAGGTCTCGTTCCAAGAGCAAGTCATAGCCCTCATGCCCGAGATCGCTCACTACCCCTAGCCTGCACCTTTTGCCGAGCTGGTCAATCTCAACTCCACAGTAGGGAGATCCTTAGTGACTCCTTCGATCCAATGGACCGTCATGTGATTGTCCTGCTGGACTTTGGCAACGATAGGCACCTGGTACCATAAGGTTAGTGAAACGTCTGCACCAGTATCCTGTAATGCTCTGACCGATTGCAGAGAGCCATCTTCTTTTAGGCAGAGCTACTGTGATCTCCCCAACAGCAGGCTGTCTTTTTGGAGCTTCTCAGATAGAGATTGAGAGGGCAGCTGGAGAAGAGGCTGAGGATTTGCTGGGACATAGTGAGTAATTCTTTGTGTGTCCGTGGCACTTACAAACCTCGCAGTATGCACAGGCATAGTACGACTTCGCCACCTTAACCTTGGGCTTATTCTTCTGCTTCGTGGACTCAGCTGACTTACCGGATGGCTTCAGCTGACAGTTGGCTTCCAAGTGGTTAGCTCTCCCGCAATGGCCACGCTTGGTATTGGAGATTGGATTTTGCCGGTACTTAAACTTACCCGATTGGACTGAGCTGGGGGTCCACGAGTTGAACCGGACTAGCTCGTACTCATCAGCATACTCGCAGCATGCTCTAAATGTGGCTGGATATTTCTCAGAGTTGTAAATTGAGAGTGCCGGTGGGGCGTTCCTGTGGAAGTCCTCAATTTTGAAGAGCTCTAGGAGGTTGTCTTAAGTAGTGCACTGTGCAGCCTCGACCCAAAGGGTGTTGAGCCTATCCTTCTGAAAACCCAATCAGACCAAGATGTCGTGGGGGACTTGGTGAGCCCACGCCACTGACGGCGCCAATTCTCAGGACTTAGTTTATAGGCCTCAATCAAGGCCTTCCTGAGGGCCTCAAAATTACCCTGTTTATCGGCGGGGAGCGCAGCATGAGCATTCTTCCCTTTCCCCGCCATATGCTTTGACAGTAGTAGGGCCTTCATATCCTTCTCTACGGCACACGTCTGAAACACGTACTCCACCTCACTTAGCCATCTCACAGGATCCTTGTCGTCCCACTAAGGAATGAGTGTGTGGACAGGCATGGAGGGGAAGCTTTGGCCAGTTTGAGTGATGTTGAGGTGAGGGCTGTTTAGCCGTGCTGGCTCGATATCCTGTCCCTGCATCTTCAATTCATGCTCTTGCTCTCTCTCTCTCTCTCTCTCTCTCTCTCTCTCTCTCTCTCTCTCTCTCTCTCTCTCTCTCTCTCTCTCTCTCTCTCTCTCAAACTCTTCCTGCTCGACCTTCCTCCGGGCATTGACCCCATTCACAAGCTCCCGCACATAGCCTTGCAATGCCTCTCCTTCGTAACCTTGTCGCTCTGCCAGGGTCACAAAGTCCTGAATCTCAGCAGGAATCATTTTGCTAATTTTATGGGTGAAATTCTGTGCTAGACAAAACAAAATGGAATCACAACTATGGGTGACCCTATGTACTAGACATGAAAATTCTGGAATCACAACTATTGGTGAACCTATATGCTTGTCATAAAAAAAAATGGGATCACAACTATTGGTGAACCTCTATGATAGTCATAAAAAATGGAATCACAACTATGGGCGAATCTCTATGCCAGTCATAAAAAATGGAATCACAACAATGAGTGAACCTGTATGCTAGTCATAAGAAAAATGGAATCACAACTATGAGTGAAACTCTATGGTAGTCATAAGAAAGAATGGAATCACAACAATGGGTGAACCGCTATGCTAGTCATAAAAAAAATGGAATCACAACTATGGGTGAACCTCTATGCTAGTCATAAGAAAAATAGAATCACAACTATGGGTGAACCTCTATACTTATCATAAAAAAATGGAATCACAACTATGAGTGAGCCTCTATGCTAGTCATAAAAATATGGAATCACAACAATGGGTGAATCTCTATGCTAGTCATAAAAAAATTGGAATCAAAACTATGGGTGAACCTCTATGCTAGTCATAAAAAAAAATGGAATCACAACTATGGGTGAATCTCTATGCTAGTCATAAAAAAATGGAATCACAACAATGGGTGAACCTCTAAGCTAGTCATGAGAAAAAATGGAATCACAACAATGGGTGAACCTCTATACTAGTCATAAGAAAAATGGAATCACAACTATGGGTGAACCTCTAAGCTAGTCATGAGAAAAAATGTAATCACAACAATGGGTGAATCTCTATGCTAGTCATAAGAAAAATGGAATCACAACTATGGGTAAACCTTTATGCTAGTCATAAAAAGAAATGGAATCACAACAACGGATAATCCTCTATGCTAGTCATAAAAAAAATGGAATCACAACAATGGGTGAATCTCTATGCTAGTCATAAGAAAAATGGAATCACAACTATGGGTAAACCTTTATGCAAGTCATAAAAAGAAATGGAATCACAACAACGGATAATCCTCTTTACTAGTCATAAAAAAATGGAATCACAACAATGGGTGAACCTCTATACTAGTCATAAGAAAAATGAAATCACAACTATGGGTGAAACTCTATACTAGTCATGAGAAAAAATGGAATCACAACAATGGGTGAACCTCTATGCTAGTCATAAGACAAATGGAATCACAACTATGGGTGAACCTGTATGCTAGTCATAAAAAGAAATGGAATCACAACAAAGGATAATCCTCTATGCTAGTCATAAAAAAATGGAATCACAACAATAGGTGAACCTTTATGCTAGTCATAAAAAAAAAAAACTTGGAATCACAGCTATGGATGAACCTCTATGCTAGTCATAAAAAAAAATGGAATCACAACTATGGATGAACCTCTATGCTAGTCATAAAAAAAGATGATTTTGTAAGAATGTGTGGGTGCGTTCTTGCAACACCACCACTTGCAACTCTGTGACTTAAAACAAAGTTTGTATTTATAATTAAAGTATAATAAATTAGATAAAACAAACAATGTCACTGAGTTTGCTCATTGCTTCGCTAAGAAAATCAACCCCTTTACATACTTTCCCTTTAGTAAACAAAATTAATTTAAGAAATTACACTTCATAAATATTTTATCTAAATGATCGAATGTGATAACGTAAATCCTTTATCTTTAGGTTAACAATTTTACACAATCATACAAAAATTACCCCTTTCAAAAATATACATAAAAATATCCCACGAAAAGTAACAAAATGAAATAGCATACCCTTACTATCAAAGGAAAAAAATTGAAATGAGGAACGCCACGTGTTCTTACCGTTACCCTACACAGGAATTATGCCTCACTGGAAATCAAGACGTGGTTGGCCACGTTTTTTCCCTAAAATTAAGTAAATTTCACTTCACTTATTTAACACAAAATTTAACATTCACTCACTGCACAATATATATAAATGAAAAATTTTAACCACTGTGATAATAAACACTCAGAAAAAACAGAGCACAAATTCTTCTCACGCAGTTGGCTATCCTGCTAAACAATAGGACTAAAGTCTACCACGTGGGTTTTAAAAACAATAGGATTCGCGGTGCGAACACACGCACAAATAAACACAAAAATTTTACCAATGAAAATAGAATGCTATTGCTGTTTTCTTCTATGGTTCCAACTCCAGTGATAATATAATTTACTTGAAATGAAATTGAGGTTTGTCAAGTCGCTAAAGATAGAAATCGGGTATTTGACTTTAATAAAAATAATTTGAAATTACTGTCTTAGCGAATCCTGGCAAGGTCCCCAGTTTGTTACGAGCCCATGGTGTGCGTCCGGCGTTGCTTAAGGGACTTTGGGCAGTAACAAAGGAAAAGAATAATGAAAAGGTCGTCAGTCGGCAATAAGACAAGGGATACCGACAAATAAATGTATTTACAATAATATTTAAATATAAATTAATAAATGAAGGGGAGCACAACAGAAAATTATATTTTAATTTAAGCCACGAGGTGCTGTGAGTGGAGTTTGATGGACCGTGGATGAAAATTCTGCACAGCAATCACGTTTCCTGGAAAGGGAAATAAATTGAATTATTAACAGAACACTTACTTCTACAATCTGGGAACACGATGAAGTCGTGTGGTTAAAACCTTTAAGCAAATTAAATGAAAATACAAAGCTTAGGGATTTAAACACTACACATGGGAATCAACACTGTCACAGGGTGAATTAATTAAGGCTCGGAGAAAACGGCACACGTGGTTTGGGTATAGGGGATAGAATAAGAGGTTCAGTGGGTAGGATCTTTCTTTAAAGAATAAAAGCAAAAATTTGGAATGTGATTAGGAAGGGATGGGAGGTTGGGTAAGGATGATGAGGATCTCAAAATCATACACCTTACCTTAGTAAAAAGGACTCGGGTTCCTCCCTTGTGGAGGGTATGCAAACAAAGGTCCTGCCTCCCTGATGTCTTGAGGGGGGAGAGATATGATGGTTCTCTCCCCGAGGCTGAGTAACGAAGAGCGAGACCCAGTTTTTCCAGGGTAGATTATACCCCACTTGGCTCCCAATTGGAGGTGGTAGGGGGAATTGGCCCGACCGCTGTCCTATTGGCCAGGCTTTGTCATGTGTCCCTACATCCTTCACATCTCGCCTCCCTCCTTCTCCTGGGATCTCAACGCTGCCACGTGGTTCATAAAGACTATCTGGAAATGAGGCCTCAAAGGGAGTAGACTGATATAGGATGGTTGGGGGGTGGGGGAGACTCTGGGTAAGGACTCAACGCTCATGGCATTTCGACTCATCCTTGCTGGTGGGGTCTTTTATTTGAAAAAAAGTGACGTGATGACCACCAAGATTAACAGCCCCCCATTTTAGCAGAGATTTTGTCCTAGAACAGGACAAGAACTCGGCAAGCAAGGTCTGAAGCCACTAGCCTTAATGACTCCTCCCTCGGTGAGTCTCACCACGATAATGAATTAATTTCAAAGCAGCAACTAGGGTCCTAATTTTATTTTATTTTGATAGTATATTAACTTTAAGTGCCACATGGAAATAAGCGTGCTGGCTGTGGGGCAATCGCTAAAAAAATTAAAAATGCAAAAATAAAAATTTAAATGCCACAAATGATCAAAGTTAAGTGACCTAGTGCAGTGGGACAAATGAAAACTAAAATAAATTGACATATTACAACAAGAAATTGGTACAAAAAATCAATAAAAAAACAAATCAAAAGTAAATAATGAGGCCAAAATGGCTCCTCAAGTTTATCTACCTGGGGAGACACCAAGGCCAATTAAAAATTTTTCATACGAACTAGATTTACCTACTGACTATGGCTACGCTATGGACATAGCACTGTGCATTGGGCCCTAATGTCGGGAGAACACATCTGCTACTCTCTCATATGAGCTCTTTAGGCGCTTGACCTTCCAGTTGTAGTTCTGGAGGTCTATGCCCCACCTCCTGAGCCCCTTATTCTTATTTCGGAACTGCGTCAAGTAAGTCAGAGGGTTATGGTCCTTTAGGGCTGTGAGTGGTGTGATGGCTGGCTTGACCACCACATAATACACTAAACTTTTATCAAACAGTATTCACTAAAATACCATACTAAGTCCACAAAAGGTGGAATAATATTCAATTTCAATAAGGGTGCAAAGTCGAATCAAGGGGACAAAGAAAATACCACAAAAATATACTTAATTTTAATACACAAGTTTCAAACAGAAATAACACCTGAACCTCAACAATACAATAATTAATGATAAACACTCACTCTTAAACTCCCTGTAAAAGAAAACAATTACGCAATTAAAGAAAGGTCATCAACACATGCATACAAAAAGGGGAGAGGGTCCAGAAAGGAGGAGGTAAACGAAAAGTAAGAATACCCTAACAAATACAATCTAACTATTCCTAACAAGTTGACGATGGCTGGTTTGATTGAAAGGCTTTCACAAGCTCCACAAATGACATCAGCTGGCTGATTATCACAGGTCGTGATCACGATAATTTAATACAGGTATAATTACTATTACCTTGGGACAGAGAGGTCCTCTTGGCTTTTACTGAACCAAGGGCAGTACACAAAATGCAGGATAAAACATTCCTTGCTGCAGAGATAGGATATCCAAAAAAGCTAAACAGCTTCACAATGTAACTCTGCTATGGTGAGGAATAAATGTAGTTCCAACAGCAATCGTCGTGCCCTTCAAGGTTGGAGGCTCAGAAACACACTAAGGAACCCTCTTCTAACAAGTCCATTCATACCTCCGTTCACGCAGGAGCGCAGCCACGTAATCCACACCACTTGAAAATAAAACAGCCGTTAGTCCATTATAAACGCTAACATAACTACCAGTGATAAGATAAACTATTAAAGAAAGAAAACAATACGTCTATACTTAACCTTATAACAATACGTCTATATTTAACCTTATACATCTAAAAACTTAAATAATTTAGAAATATATAACAACTATGTTACAGTGGGTACTCATGGTCAGCATGATATGATTCAAAATGCTTCAGTGACAAGGCCATGCCTAAGAGCTCTTTCTCAATAGTACTTTACCTTGTTTGAGCAGGATTCAGTTTCTTTGAGAAGTATGCAATAGGGTTTCAGACTTGATCTTCCTCCTTCAGGAGGACAGCCCCCACCCCTATGTCAGTGGCATCCACGGTGAGAGCGAAAGGTTTAGTGTAGTCTGGTGCACGGAGCACGGGGAGGCTCGTTGAAAGGCCTTTTAGGTGGTCATAGGCCGCCCAGCATTCATCCGTACAGCAGAACTGCTTGTTTCCTTAGAACAAGTCTGTGATGGGCACGGCTACCTAATAAAAGTTTGGCATAAACTTCTGGAAGTACTGCACCATCCCCAGGAATCGTTGGGCTTCCTTCTTATTTCTATGGTAGGGCATCTCTTATATTGTATGGATATTAGCATCTTTGGGCATTATTTTGCCCCCTCCTACTTGGTGGCCCAGGTAGGTAATCTCAGTCCCGCCAAACATGCATTTTTTGAGGTTGATGACCAAATTTGCCTCTTGGAGGGCCCTCCGTACCCTCCCTAGAGTTAGGAGGTGTTCTTCCCAGGTCTTGGAGAAATGACGATGTCATCTAAGTAGACCACACAGTTGGAAATCCCCGCTAGTACCTTGTTCATGAGTTTCTGGAAGCAGCTGGGTGGGTTCCTAAGACCAAAGGGCATCACTCAACACTGGTAAAGTCCATCTCGGGTTATAAATGCGGTCAGTGGCCGCGACTCCTCTGCCAGTGGTACCTGCTAGTAGCCTTTTCTAGGACGATCTTACTTAGATAATGGGATTCACCTAGGCTCTCCAAGCAATCCTCGATGCGAGGGAATCGGTAGGACTCAGGTTTTGTCACCGCATTCAATTTGCGGAAATCTATACATAGCCTATCCTCTCCTCCCTCTTTTCGCACTAGGACCAGCGGTGATGCCCATGGACTTTCACTTTCCTCAATGAGACCTAAGCTGAGCTGCAACTTGATCTGTTCCGACACCCTTTCAGCCCGCTGGAGGCTTAACCAATAATAATTCTGGTGTATCGGACACGTTCCTGGGACCAAGTCAATCTTGTGTTCTAATAGTTGGGTGTGACCCATTGTGTCTCGCACTACTTGTGAGTGCTGTAGCAGGAGGCTCTTGACAATACCCCTCTTAACAGTGTCCAAAGCAGGAGTAACTAGCTTAAAGGTGGCCAGAACCTCGGAGTTGCTCTCGGGTGAGTGGATCTGGGTAACAGTTCCTACCACATTGGCCCTTTGTTGATAGGGCTTGAGCAGGTTGATATGGAGCCACTTGGCTTGTCTTATGCCGCAATCCACTAGGTAATTTAACTTACCCTTCTTCCCAAGAATCTTGTGGGGGCCCGTAAATTTTGTGCTTAACGGTCTCTGTTCTCCTGAGCTGAGAACCAGAACTTGATCTCCCACTTTAAAACTTTGATCCTGGGCTTCACGATCTACGTGACTTTTTGTGATGCCCTGTACCTTCGCCTCGGAAGCCTTGGCAATTTACCAGGTAGTTCATAACGTAGCCGGTATATCTGGCAGCTCTTCCACCCAGGAAGCCTTGGAGGACTCCTCCCAAGCTTCATAAAGTATGTCTAGTGGCCCACGTGTGGAGTGAATGTACAGCAACTCAAAAGGGCTGTATCCTGTGGTTTCTGAGCGTGCCTGGCGGAGGGCGAACAGAGCATAAGGCAAGTTCTCCTCCCAATCCGAAGAGCCTGCCTCCCCTAACTTCATCAAGACTGTTTTTAGCGTTTGGTGTGAGCGCTCCATGAGTCCTTGGTTCTCTGGATGATATGTAGTAGAGGTCTGGTGGTGGACACCATGGTATTCCATTGCTGCCTTAAACTCTCTTGCCATGAAGTGAGAGCCCTTATCCGACTGGACTGTGGCTGGGAACCCAAACCTACAAAAAAAATTGTGTCAGTCCTCTGACAGCATGACTGGCATTGGCGCACCTGGTCGGTACAGCTTCGAGGTAGCGTGTGAACCGATCAATCATTGTTAATAGGAAACGATTTCCACGCGTACTACGGGGCAGGGGACCTACATAATCCACTAGTACATCATGGAAGGGGATACTTGCAGATGGAATAGGTTAGAGAGGAGCCCTCAGCACAACCTGGTTTGGGATACCGGAAACTTGGCACGGATAGATGGAAGCTATGTAAGCCTTAACACTCTTCTGCAATCCCGGCCAGAAGAAATGAGGCTGGATCAGGTGGGTAGTGCGTTTCACACCAAAGTGTCCTCCCAATTCCTCATGGGCCAAACGTAGCACCGACAAGCGGAGATTACAGGGAACAACTACTTACCGGCAAAGGGCTTCTGCAGAATCGTGAGGGCCTTGGGTAATTCTGAAGAGCACCCCTTCCTTCAGCAGAAAATTCTCTTTTGAGAGGTTAATCATCTCTGCTTCGTCTGAGTAAGCAGCTTCCCTGTAGGTTTTCAGCGTCTCGTCCAACAACTGAGATTTGATGAGCTCCGTCCAACTCCCTGGGTCCTCTAGGGTGCTGGAGGCTTCTCCCTCAGACTCCCCAAGACCCCTGGGCTAGTATTTGGGTTAGCTTCATTCCCTGTGGTGGTGAACAGCACTGCTCCATCCGAATAGGCGTCTGGGGTACAAGGCTCAGACTCATTGCTATAGGAGGAAGACTCTCGGGCCACCTCATTTAGCCAAGGTACTTCCCCAAGGTCAATGTCAGCTACCCATTTGTCTTCTTCAGGAGGGCGTTCTCAGTCCGGGCTCCGGCTCGACTACTTTCATGCACCTGAGGGGCACGTGCTGTATGCCTCTCAGAAGGTCTCGTTCCAAGAGCAAGTCATAGCCCTCATGCCCGAGATCGCTCACTACCCCTAGCCTGCACCTTTTGCCGAGCTGCGGCTTGGTCACTCTCAACTCCACAGTAGGGAGATCCTTAGTGACTCCTTCGATCCAGTGGACCGTCATGTGATTGTCCTGCTGGACTTTGGCAACGATAGGCACCTGGTACCATAAGATTAGTGAAACGTCTGCACCAGTATCCTGTAATGCTCTGACCGATTGCAGAGAGCCATCTCCTTCAGGCAGAGCTACTGTGATCTCCCCAACAGCAGGCTGTCTTTTTGGAGCTTCTCAGATAGAGATTGAGAGGGCAGCTGGAGAAGAGGCTGAGGATTTGCTGGGACATAGTGAGTAATTCTTTGTGTGTCCGTGGCACTTACAAACCTCGCAGTATGCACTGGCATAGTTCGACTTTGCCACCTTAACCTTGGGCTTATTCTTCTGCTTCGTGGACTCAGCTGACTTACCGGATGGCTTCAGTCGACAGTTGGCTTCCAAGTGGTTAGCTCTCCCGCAATGGCCACACTTGGTAGGGGAGATTGGATTTTGCCGGTACTTAGGCTTACCCGATTGGACTGAGCTGGGGGTCCACGAGTTGAACCGGACTAGCTCGTACTCATCAACATACTCGCAGCATGCTCTAAATGTGGCTGGATTTTTCTCAGAGTTTTAAATTGAGAGTGCCGGTGGGGCGTTCCTGTGGAAGTCCTCAATTTTGAAGAGCTCTAGGAGGTTGTCGTAAGTAGTGCACTTTGCAGCCTCGACCCAAAGGGTGTTGAGCCTATCCTTCTGAAAACCCCAATCAGACCAAGATGTCGTGGGGGACTTGGTGAGCCCACACCATTGACGGCGCCAATTCTCAGGACTTAATTTATAGGCCTCAATCAAGGCCTTCCTGACGGCCTCAAAATTACCCTGTTTATCGGCGGGGAGCGCAGCATGAGCATTCTTCCCTTTCCCCGCCATATGCTTTGACAGTAATAGGGCCTTCATATCCTCCCCTACGGCACACGTCTGAAACACGACTCCACCTCATTTAGCCATCTCACAGGATCCTTGTCGTCCCACTGAGGAATGAGTGTGTGGACAGACATAGAGGGGAAGCTTTGGCCAGTTTGAGTAATGTTGAGGTGAGGGCTGTTTAGCCGTGCTGGCTGGATATCCTGTCCCTGCATCTTCAATTCATGCTCTTGCTCTCTCTCTCACTCTCTCTCTCTCTCTCTCTCTCTCTCTCTCTCTCTCTCTCTCTCTCTCTCTCTCTCTCTCTCTCTCAAACTCTTCCTGCTCGACCTTCCTCCAGGCATTGACCCCATTCACAAGCTCCCACACATAACCTTGCAATGCCTCTCCTTCGTAACCTTGTTGCTCTGCCAGGGTCACAAAGTCCTGAATCTCAGCAGGAATCATTTTGCTAATTTTATGGGTGAAATTCTGTGCTAGACAAAACAAAATGGAATCACAACTATGGGTGACCCTATGTGCTAGACATGAAAATACTGGAATCACAACTATTGGTGAACCTCTATGCTTGTCATAAAAAAAAAATGGGATCACAACTATTGGTGAACCTCTATGATAGTCATAAAAAAATGGAATCACAACTATGGGCGAATCTCTATGCCAGTCATAAAAAATGGAATCACAACAATGAGTGAACCTGCATGCTAGTCATAAAAAAAATGGAATCACAACTATGGGTGAAACTCTATGGTAGTCATGAGAAAAAATGGAATCACAACAATGGGTGAACCGCTATGCTAGTCATAAAAAAAATGGAATCACAACTATGGGTGAACCTCTATGCTAGTCATAAGAAAAATGGAATCACAACTATGGGTGAGCCTCTATACTTATCATAAAAAAATGGAATCACAACTATGGGTGAGCCTCTATGCTAGTCTTAAAAAAATGGAATTACAACTATGGGTGAATCTCTATGATAGTCCTAAAAAAAATGGAATCATAACTATGGGTGAACCTCTCTGCTAGTCATAAAAAAAATGGAATCACAACTATGGGTGAATCTCTATGCTAGTCATAAAAAAATGGAATCACAACAATGGGTGAACCTCTATACTAGTCATAAGAAAAATGGAATCACAACTATGGGTGAACCTCTAAGCTAGTCATGAGAAAAAATGGAATCACAACAATGGGTGAATCTCTATGCTAGTCATAAGAAAAATGGAATTACAACTATGGGTGAACCTGTATGCTAGTCATAAAAAGAAATGGAATAACAACAACGGATAATCCTCTATGCTAGTCATAAAAAATGGAATCACAACAATGGGTGAACCTTTATGCTAGTCATAAAATAAATGGAATCACAGCTATTGATGAACCTCTATACTAGTCATGAGAAAAAATGGAATCACAACAATGGGTGAACATCTATGCTAGTCATAAGAAAAATGGAATCATAACTATGGGTGAACCTTTATGCTAGTCATAAAAAGAAATGGAATCACAACAAAGGATAATCCTCTATGCTAGTCATAAAAAAATGGAATCATAACAATGGGTGAACCTTTATGCTAGTCATAAAATAAATAGAATCACAGCTATGGATGAACCTCTATGCTAGTCATAAAAAAATGAAATCACAACTATGGATGACCCTCTATGCTAGTCATAAAAAAAGATGATTTTGTAAGAATGTGTGGGTGCGTTCTTGCAACACCACCACTTGCAACTCTGTGACTTAAAACAAAGTTTGTATTTATAATTAAAGTATAATAAATTAGATAAAACAAACAATGTCACTGAGTTTGCTCATTGCTTCGCTAAGAAAATCAACCCCTTTACATACTTTCCCTTTAGTAAAAAAAATTAATTTAAGAAATTACACTTCATAAATATTTTATCTAAATGATCGAATGTGATATCGTAAATCCTTTATCTTTAGGTTAACAATTTTACACAATCATAAAAAAATTACCCCTCTCAAAAATGTACATAAAAATGATATCCCACGAAAAGTACCAAAATGAAATAGCATACCCTTACTATCAAAGGAAAAAATCGAAATGAGGAACGCCACGTGTTCTTACCGTTACCCTACACAGGAATTATGCCTCACTGGAAATCAAGACGTGGTTGGCCACGTTTTTTCCCTAAAATTAAGTAAATTTCACTTCACTTATTTAACACAAAATTTAACATTCACTCACTG